>NC_080047.1:34026006-34141006 GCF_026212465.1 Amaranthus tricolor
TTTTGGCAATTAGAATTATTTGGGCCCAAACTTTTCCTTAACCCATCTTTTATTTTCAAAAAAAAAAAAGGAGGGACTCTTGGTGGAGCTTGTAACTCCCTTAGGGTAATGAAGGATCAAGACATTAATCTCATATAATTAACCCTTCTTAATTCCTTAATCATTTTCATTGTTGACATCCTTTCATTTCTAAAGTTTCCAAGGACAAAAAAAAAAAACATATCCTCTCAAAATTCCTCCTAATCCACATTCCCAACTCCATTACCCTTCATCATTTGGTGTTTTCTTTTACAATTGTAAATGTAATTCTTAATCTATGTTGATTCTTAAGTTTTAATTTAAAATTCTATGATTATTATATGTGTTATCTTATAATACATGTTTAATTTATAAATTTAAAATTTCATGTATGATTTTGGGATGTATTTTTCTATCTAAATTGATGAAGAATGTTTCTTTTTAGAGTTTTTAGATATGCATATATGTGAAGAATAAGATTGGTTTGTGTGATGGGTGATTTTGAAATTTATATATAAATATAAATGTTCATGTAAAAAAAAAGTGTGTGTGTGTGTTTTTTTATATGTGAACAATGAATTTAATCTCAAAGATGGTTCATAAGAATTATATAAATTTGGTCATTAATATTTGATAGGCAATATACCTTTTGGAATTCATTTGTTGATGAATTTTGGTGAATCCCGTAGGGTTAGGAAAATGGTAAAAAAAAAATGTTTTTGGGACACTTTTTGGCTTGAAAATAGGTTAAAAATACTTAGAGTACATTATGAATTATGAAAATTGGTACCCGGGGGTTTTGACGCCTTCCGGACGCAACGGTGAAGTCGGAATTTCAGTTTGACAGTGTTAACTTACTGTTCTGGACAGAATACTAAATCTGAATTTTATTTGATGTTATGTTGTGATGAAGTATGTTGTGTGATCATGAATTGTTTGCAAGTGTGGTTGGATGTTAGATGTGTGTGTGTGTGTGTGTGTTTGTGCTTTGATTGTGGTTTGAGAAAGTGAATATATGTTTATTCCCGTATGTACGATTGAATCGTGTAGGAAGTCGATTCGTGACGGGAAGTTGATAGGTTCATTTAAGATTTGCTTTTGCTTTCTTAAGGTACATACACGCAATAAAACTTTGTACATCGTGGATTGGTTGTTATAAAGAAATGATAATAATAATAATAATATATTGAATAAAGTATGAAGATGATGTTATGCTTTCTTAATCAAGTGATATGATTTCAATAACTTGATGAGTAGAGGTAGTATGACCTCACTAACTTTAAAGTAGACGTAGTATGACGTCAATTGGTGGAAAGAATTCTACTCACGGTTTATGGGGGCATTATGAGCCACCGCGGGGGTATGCATACTTAACCAAAGGTACCGAAGTAAGGCGTGTTGCCTATGGTAGAGACTTGCTTACGGGTTAGCTCCCCCTAATGTATTGTCTCACTCTTGAAGTTTGGGGTTTGGTCCGACAGTATAGCCAGGAAAAGTACAGCAGTATGGCTGACTGACTCAATGAATCATTTGAAATTTATTAAAAAGTAAATATTGAACTGTAGCCGACGTATGGTAAGTTGCCATTGTGCTTTATGCTATAATGTCAATGTTATAAGAGATGTTTTTGCTGACGTGTACCTTTGATCTTAACGATCCTGCGATGATGTTTTTTTTCTTTCGAGGTTAATAACTAGCAGTGAGTTAAGTTGCAGGCTGGGGAGTGAGGATTACATCTGAAGAATAAAAGAGATAGAGTACGAAAGGATTTTAATTTCGAATTTTATTAGCTTTTTAGAAATGGATTTATTCAAGAGGCGACTTCGCTCTCGAGGTGTACTCCTTGGACTTTTGGTTTCATATCTTTTATCCGCTGCTAAGACTACGATATCACTAATTAATCTACAATAACTCTAGTAGAACTCGATCCGCAAGTTTTAACTTTAAAAATTTCGTTTTCTCGTGTCTTTATGACATCTTGGTTTAACTCGGGTCCTGCTTGGTTTTCTTTTAAAATATAAAAATCTCTCTTTTAACGATCTGAGTTTTTTCGGGATGTTACAACTGGTATCAGAGCGGGAGTTCTACTCTAGCGTTATACACATAAGTCAATAGGCTAATGAAAAAAAAAATACATATAAAAGTTGTGAGAGTGATGGGTAGACATTAAGGGGTATTTATCACCTGGTTTTAACTCCTTAAGCTAAGTTTTAGAGACAAGTTTTAATAGTGTTGTGTGCTTGTTAGATATTTTTGTTGATGAATTATGATATTATTTGAGCTTGGAAATTGATTGTTCCTTTGCTCTTTCTTTCATTTGTGAGTCAGGGATTACGAACATTTTATCTATCATGGATAAAGGAAAAAAGACCTGCTGTAGGGGAAAGTAGTACCCTAGAAGAACCATGGAGAGCCTTAGTTAATGTACCTATCTAGGCAGAGATAGAAGCATTAAAAATTTGAGACAGGAAAGAAGGAGAGAGTGAGCTAGATTATAAGCGCAGGATGGATATGATCTATAAAAAGTCTCAACAAGTTTATGAGGGAATAATAGTTGAGGAAATTGCTGAATTTAATGAGAGAATTGCTCAATTGGAGCGAGAGTTTGACAGATGGGATAGAAGAATGGATGTTGTAGATAATGAGAGATGTAAGAATGCTGAAGCTAGTGGGGCAAGGGCTGAGATTGTTGAGGAGGATGTTCCAGTGGTCGACCCTAACTCAGTGCTGCAGATAGATTTTTATGAGAAGGATCCTGAGGAGGATCGAGAAGAAGATCCCGAGGAAGTCCCCGAAGAAGGTCTGGAGGAAAATACTGGGGAAAAATCCGAAGAGAAGGCTGAAGAGTATTATAAGGATAGTGCGGAAGGGGGATGTAATGCTGATATAGAGGTAGAAGCAGCTGATAGGGAAGATATTATGAGCTAGAGTGATAGATATATTGTGATGTGGGGAGGAGAGCCGTTGGAACAAGAAGACAGTATGAGTGAGGACGATAGTGAAATTACAATGTGCGAAGAAATACTACCTGAACCAGAAATTGTTGAGCTTTCAGATTCTGAGGAACAACTAGATATGAGTGACTCCCGACCCATAGAGACACCCACTGATTCTGATAGCACATATATTGACGACTCCGGGGATGCTGATTTTGACCCTGAGTTATATGAGGAAGATCGGGATCGTATGGATGCATCGCCTTTTACTATATGATCTTGCTTTTGATTGTAGTATTTATGCTTATGATTTTATATGACTATTTCCACGCTAATAATGATGTATGGATATTCTGTCGAGAAGTTTCTTCTGTTTTGTTTTGACAATATGGTTAAGAAGAACAGTGATTATTTGGGATTTTGTACCCAAGTATTTTGGAATTTAATAATATGTTATGGCAGAGTATGCGGGTTGAATTATAATATCATCTTGATTTTCTGTTTAATTATTTATAACCTCTTCTCATTAGCTAAATTTGTGAAGTTTGATATATTATGATATTGAAATTTTTTGAATATTGAGCATTAGTATAATTAATTAAAATGTTTTTTTTATTTGGCGGAAGCTTAGGAGCCGATTAACAGGCTCTACTTTTTAATTCTACCAACTATTAGGATAGACCTCCTTATCTCTAAGAAGTTATATTAGCCTAAGTTTTGTTTAACCTCGATGATGGAAATAGAATATTTATATATATACCTTGTTTATTAAAATGCCATATACCTTCCATCATGCCTCCATTCTTGAGAAAGAACGGAAATAGAGGTCACACTGACCGTGTACTTCGGAACCTAGTGAAAGCCCTAGCTGGTGCGAAAAACCCCAGACAAAAATCCATAGAAGAGAGGGCTTCATCGATTAGTAAGAGGATAGCCTAGTGTAAACCCTCTACTTATGATGGGAAAGGACAACCTTTTGCGCTGGAAAACTGGCTTCGAGAGTTTGACAAACTCTTTAGTGTAGTTCGATGTCCCGCAAAATTTATGGTCGACCAGGCTGCATTTTATCTGGTTGAAGATGTTGACTACTGGTGGACACATAGTAAGGCGAGGCTGATAGTGGAGAATGATGGTGAATTAAGCTGGGAACGTTTTAAGGGAGCGTTAAGGGATCAATTCTACCCACCTCACGTGAGGAAGGATAATTCAAACGAGTTTGCTAGGTTTGAAATGGGGAATTTAACAGTGGATGAGTATTATTAGAAATTTATGGAATTTCTGAAGTTTTGCCCTGAGGACGTCCCGACTGAAACAAAGAAAATGCAACGCTTCGAACTGGGTTTATCGTACGAGATTCAAAAACACATTGAGATCGATAGGTACGATACTTTAGACCAGTTATATAAGAGGGCAACCCAGATAGAAAATGTTATTAGGAAGGAGCAGGAGAAGTTGGCCCATAGTGGGGACAAGAGGAGGGAACCTGTGTTCCAGAATGCAGAGAGCGGGAGTAATCACGCACAAAACCACTTTAAGAAACACAAAACCTATGGGGGTTATCAAGAAAAAGTGTACCAGCTAGGACAGTCAAGTAAAGGTGGGAGAGGTTCGACATCTGAGGTTAGGGTACAGAAACCACTTTATGACCGCAATGGAAAGGAAAGAATTTATAACTGTAGAAGATGCCAGAAAAATCATCCAGGGAGAGATTGTCGAGGAGCATTAATGGACTGTTCTTACTGTGGTAAATCGGGTCATAGAATGTATGAGTGCTATGCTCGATTGGGACAATAAGAGCCTCAAGGGGGGAATCACAAAGGTTTTCTACAACAACGCTTCGATAATGGTCGGAGTGGCAATGACACGAGAAGTGGAAATCGAAACGGTGGTGATTTTGGTAGAAACCCTAAACCCTGGGGGTGTCTCAAACTTTAGGTTTCAGAGAAATCATTCCGGAATTCAGCAACTTCAAGGGAATGCTAGGAATGAGAACTTTCTTGGACAACGAGGTAGTGAAGGAGGCGCTACCCCAGTCTCTCACAATAATGGCAGACTATCAGCAGTTAACGCTAGGGAAGCAGCACAAGTGTCCGATGTGGTCACAGGTACTTTTTGCATCAATTCAAAGTCTGTTAAAGTTCTTTTTGATTCTGGTGCATCGTACTCGTTTATTTCTAAATCTAGAGTTAAAGACTGAGGATTGGAAAATCCCGAGAAAACATCTTTCTCAGTTGTTATTCCTTCCGGAGAGACCTTTCATTGTAGTATGTTATTTCGTGGGGTGTCGGTCAATATAGGAAAGACAAATTTCTCGAGTGATTTGTTTTCTTTGGAAATGGAAGGTCTAGATGTAATCCTTGGGATGGATTGGTTGGGTAGATATAAGGCAGTGATAGATTGTGAGGGACAATCCGTAACTAGGGATGGTCATGGGGCGGGTCTGGAGCGGGTCTGGCCAGATCCGGACCCGGACCCTAATTTTTTTTTGGATCCAGACCCGGATCCGGACCCTAAGGGTCCAAAATTTTCGGATCCGGACCCGGACCCTACGGGTCTGGCAAGGTCTAGGGTCCTTAATGGGTCCTTAATGGGTCTTATACAAAGCCTCTTTGATTTGTCAAAATTGAACCTTTTTCGAGTTTTTTTGTATTTTTGTAAGCAACTTATTATCGTATCACAAATACTTGTTCGAGTCCATGAAATTCAAATACAAAATAATTACTAAAACGTAAAAACACTTGTCTAAATACATAATTAAAAATCAAATATAAAAGACTGTAATCAATTTTGAAATTGATACTTGGTATGAATTTTCTCATTCTAATTGTGAGATGGAATTTCATCACTGAACATTTGGGTCTGTAATCTCATTCTAAAGGTCGTCATTAACTTGTCAATGGAGTCACTGGGTCTGGATTGGAATCACTAGAAACCATCAAAACAACAAAATAAACATTTGGGCAAGTGCAAAGAACTCATCAAAAGCTCTTCTTATCAAAGACAATAGTCAATAGACATAAACTTGAACATCAAGAACAAGTTCTAAGAGAAAAAGATCAAAGGAAAAATTATGAAATCTTTAATATATATCATGGCTGTCCATATCAAAGGAAAAAAGATCAAGAATTTTTAACCAAGTAGGATCATCATCAACAAACAATACCCTCAAACCAGAAGGTATTCAATGATAAATTATGAAATCTTTAATACATATCATGGCTGTCCATCAATAGTTATGAAATCTTTCAGAAATACCGTCTTGGTGATGAAAACCCATTTTCCATAACCATTTTCAGCAAGTTTGAGAGTAAAATTAAACAAAACCAAACCAAAGAAAAATTAAAGAAACTAGGGTTAGACGGCTGGAGTACCTGGAGTCTCCACTCAAGTGGAGTAGACAGCTGGCGATGGCTATGGCGATGGTGATGTGACTGATGTCGCAGAGGCGGAGGAGGAAGCACAAGAGGTAGAGGACGAGCCGACGAGGTTAGAGGAGAACTGGAGAAGAGAAACTAGGGTTTTGAGGTTTTCGAATTTGAGAATGGGAAATGGCTAATGTACTGGTCTCTGCTCTCTGGATTTGAGAATGAGAATGGCCCACCACGCCCCACGCCATCCATACTTAATAGTTAATATCAGATTTCAGAAATTTAAAATTTAAAATTTAAAATTTTAAAGTTTAGGGTCCGGGTCTTCACCTTAGGACCCGGACCCGGACCCGTCAAAAAAAATTTGGATCCAGATCCGAACCCGGATCCGACGGGTCTCAAAAATTAAGACCCAGACCCTTATAAAAGGGGCGGGTCCGGGGCGGGTCCAACAGGGTCCTGGACCCATGACCATCCCTATCCGTAACGCTAAGCGGACCCCGAGGAGAGAAAGTTAAATATAGGAAGTTTCCCAAGGGACTCAAGGTAAAAATCGTGTCGTCCTT
The DNA here is from genome assembly GCF_026212465.1 of Amaranthus tricolor. Lineage (NCBI taxonomy): Eukaryota > Viridiplantae > Streptophyta > Magnoliopsida > Caryophyllales > Amaranthaceae > Amaranthus > Amaranthus tricolor. The sequence continues at coordinate 34,032,895 of NC_080047.1, forward strand.
AGAAGCAAGGAAGCTAATCAAGCAGGGACAACCGTGGTTTTTCTGTAGTATAAGTAAGGTGGAGGTGTGGAAGGTTCGAATTGATGATATTCCTGTAGTCCGTGACTTCAAGGATGTATTTCCAGAAGAGCTTCCAGGCATGCCACCGAAAAGAGACGTGGACTTTTCAATCGATTTGATGCCTGGGATATGGCCAATTTCAAAAGCCCCTTATCGTATGGCTCCAAAGGAAATGGAAGAATTGAAGATGCAATTAGAGGAGTTGTTAGAAAAGGGTTATATAAGACCTAGCGTCTCTCCCTGGGGAGCCCCGGTATTATTTGTGAGGAAAAAGGATGGAACGATGCGTCTCTGTATTGATTATAGAGAACTCAATAAAGTCACAATTAAGAATAAATATTCGTTACCACGGATTGATGATCTTTTTTATTAGTTGCAAGGGCAGGAGTCTTTTCTAAGATTGATTTACGGTCAGGATATCACCAGTTGCGCATTAAGGAGGAGGATATTAATAAGTCAGCTTTCCGAACCAGATATGGACATTTTGTATTCACTGTAATGCCTTTTGGATTAACCAATGCACCCGCTGCATTTATGGGGTTGATGAATAGAGTTTTTAATGCATATCTTGATAAGTGCGTAGTGGTGTTTATTAATGATATCTTGGTCTATTCTAAGAGACGTGAAGAGAATCAACAACATTTAAGAGTAGTATTGCAAATTCTTCGAGAAAATGAATTATATGCTAAGTTTTCGAAGAGCGAATTCTGGTTAAAACAGGTGGCTTTTCTAGGTCACCTTGTTTCTAAAGAAGGGATCTTTGTTGATCCGGCAAAGATAAAAGCAGTCCGAGACTGGCCTGCACCCCGAAATGTTACGGATATTTGAAGTTTCTTGGGTTTGGCAGGGTACTATCGTCGTTTTGTGAAGGATTTTTCTCGTGTCGTTCGTCTGCTAACATCCTTGATGAAGAAGGAGAAGAAGTTCGAATGGACCGAGGAGTGTGAGAAGGCATTTCAGTTGTTGAAGGAGAAGTTAACTACAGCTCTAGTGTTGACCTTACCTGATCCATCTTTGGAATATTCTGTCCACAGTGATGCTTCCAAACATGGATTAGGTTGTGTTTTAATGCAAATAGGAAAGCAGTGGCGTATGCTTCGCGTCAGCTGAAGACTCATGAGGTGAATAATCCAACACATGACTTGGAATTAGCGGCTGTGGTTTTTGCATTAAAAATCTAGCGTCATTATCTTTATGGTGTCAAATGCAAGATCTTCACGGACTATAAAAATTTGCAATTTTTGTTCATTCAATCCGAGTTGAATTTGCGCCAACGACGTTGGTTACAACTTATCATTGATTATGACTTGGAGATTGCTTATCGTGAAGGCCGTGCGAATGTAGCCGCTGATGCTTTGAGCAGAAAATCGAGGCATTCAGTCTCAGCGTTAATAACCTTTGAGGAGTTGTGTAAGGAGTTTGAGAGAATGAACTTAGAGATAATCCAAGAAGGGGAGTTGGAAGCCAAGTTGAGTGCATTGTCCATTCAACCTACATTTTTCGAAGAGATTATGGTTAAGCAACTGGAAGACCCCAAGTTCATTAAACTTCGGGAGCAGATCAGTGAAGGGAGAGCTGAAGGTTTTACAATTCATGAGGACGGTAGTCTTCGTTTTAAAGGACGGTGGTGTGTACCGGATGAGTGTGACTCTTTGAAGGAAAAATTATTGAACGAAGCTCATAATTCTATATACTCGGTTCATCCTGGTGGAGACAAGATGTATCAAGATTTAAAATGCATGTTTTGGTGGTCAGGTATGAAAAAGAATATTGCAGAATTTGTTGCTAAGTGCTTAACGTGTCAAAAGGTCAAGAGTGAGCATAAGAGACCTGCCGGATTATTACAACCTCTAGAAATTCCGGTATGGGAGTGGGACGACATTTCCATGGACTTTGTGTTGGGTTTTCCACGAACGAGAGCCGGTAATGATACTCTTTGGGTTATCGTGGACAGACTTACTAAGTCGGCAAAGTTTATTCCAATGAATTGTAAGTGGGATATGGAACAACTTGCTCGTGCTTATATTAAGGACGTGATTCGTTATCATGGAATACCTCATACTATTGTTTTCGATCGGGATACTCGATATTTGTCACATTTCTGGAAATCACTACAACGAGCGTTGGGGACCACCCTTCTTCATAGTACGTCCTTCCACCTAATGACTGATGGTCAGACGGAACGTGTCAATCAAATACTGGAGGACATGTTGAGAGCGATAGCCATGGAATGGCAAGGTTCATGGGATGAACATTTGGATCAGGTAGAGTTCTCTTATAATAAAAGTTACCAAGCTACGATTCAAATGGCTCCTTTTGAAGCACTTTATGGTCGTAAGTGCCATAGTCCTGTATGCTGGGATGATTTTACTGAATCTGTCACCTTAGGACCTGATATGCTTGTTCAAATGACTGAACAAGTAAAGTTAATTCGCGAGAAAATGAAAGCAGCCCAAGATAGACAAAAATCTTACGCCGATCTCCGACGTCGGCCTAATGAATTTGAAGTGGGTGACAAGGTTCTACTTTGTGTGTCTCTAATGAAAGGAGTAGTTCGCTTTGGTGCTCGTGGAAAGTTAAGCCCATGTTTCATAGGTCCTTATGACATTGTGGAGAAAGTAGGGAAGTTAGCCTATCGATTAGCATTGCCTAATGCTCTGGGTAAAGTGCACAACGTTTTTCACATTTCTCAGTTGAAACGTTACGTCGCAGCCTTTTCTCATGTATTAGATCCAGAGGCGTTAGAACTTGATGAGAGCCTAACCTATGAGGAACAGCTTGTCCGGATATTGGATAAGAAGGTCCATAGTACTCGTCGGAAGGATATCACCATGGTTAAAGTATAATGGTCCAATCACCGCTCACAAGAGGCAACCTGGGAGACAGAACACTCCATGCGAGAGCAATATCCTCACTTTTTCTCTCAAGTTAGTAAGTTACGGGGACGTAACTTCGTTAAGGGGGGTGGAAGGCGATAGGATTTTCGTGCGATTCATGTTTTGGGTTGCTTTGTGTATGTGTGTATAGAGATTATCTTTGTTTTACTAGTTTTGTGGTTATGTGTTATGATAAGTGTGGTTTTGGGGTCAAAACCTTTTTAAGGGGGGTAGTCTGTAACACCCCGATTTTTCCCGATATTTTCTTCCTGATATATTTAATAATTCACTAATAATATTATTTCTATATATATATATTTTATTTATTATTGGGCTTGGTCATGAGATTTGCAATCCTTTTTGGCAATTAGAATTATTTGGGCCCAAACTTTTCCTTAACCCATCTTTTATTTTCAAAAAAAAAAAGGAGGGACTCTTGGTGGAGCTTGTAACTTCCTTAGGGTAATGAAGGATCAAGGCATTAATCCCATATAATTAACCCTTCTTAATTCCTTAATCATTTTCATTGTTGACATCCTTTCATTTCTAAAGTTTCCAAGGACAAAAAAAAAAAAAAGCATATCCTCTCAAAATTCCTCCTAATCCACATTCCCAACTCCATTACCCTTCATCATTTGGTGTTTTCTTTTACAATTGTAAGTGTAATTCTTAATCTATGTTGATTCTTAAGTTTTAATTTAAAATTCTATGATTATTATATGTGTTATCTTATAATACATGTTTAATTTATAAATTTAAAATTTCATGTATGATTTTGGGATGTATTTTTCTATCTAAATTGATGAAGAATGTTTCTTTTTAGAGTTTTTAGCTATGCATATATGTGAAGAATAGGATTGGTTTGTGTGATGGGTGATTTTAAAATTTATATATAAATATAAATGTTCATGTAAAAAAAAAGTGTGTGTGTGTGTTTTTTTATATGTGAACAATGAATTTAATCTCAAAGATGGTTCATAAGAATTATATAAATTTGGTCATTAATATTTGATAGGCAATATACCTTTTGGAATTCATTTGTTGATGAATTTTGGTGAATCCCGTAGGGTTAGGAAAATGGTAAAAAAAAATGTTTTTGGGACACTTTTTGGCTTGAAAATAGGTTAAAAATACTTAGAGTACATTATGAATTATGAAAATTGGTACCCGGGGGTTTTGACGCTTTCCGGACGCAACGGTGAAGTCGAAATTTCAGTTTGACAGTGTTAACTTACTGTTCTGGACAGAATACTAAATCTGAATTTTATTTGATGTTATGTTGTGTGATCATGAATTGTTTGCAAGTGTGGTTGGATGTTAGACGTGTGTGTGTGTGTGTTTGTGCTTTGATTGTGGTTTGAGAAAGTGAATATATGCTTATTCCCGTATGTACGATTGAATCGTGTAGGAAGTCGATTCGTGACGGGAAGTTGATAGGTTCATTTAAGATTTGTTTTTGCTTTCTTAAGGTACGTACACGCAGTAAAACTTTGTACATCGTGGATTGGTTGTTATAAAGAAATGATAATAATAATAATAATAATATATTGAATAGAGTATGAAGATGATGTTATGCTTTCTTAATCAAGTGATATGATTTCAATAACTTGATGAGTAGAGGTAGTATGACCTCACTAACTTTAAAGTAGACGTAGTATGACGTCAATTGGTGGAAAGAATTTTACTCGCGGTTTATGGGGGCATTATGAGCCACTGCGGGGGTATGCATACTTAACCAAAGGCACCGAAGTAAGGCGTGTTGCCTATGGTAGAGACTTGCTTAGGGGTTAGCTCCCCCTAATGTATTGTCTCACTCTTGAAGTTTGGGGTTTGGTCCGGCAGTATGGCCAGGAAAAGTACAGCAGTATGGCTGACTAACTCAATGAATCATTTAAAATTTATTAAAAAGTAAATATTGAACTGTAGCCGACGTATGGTAAGTTGCCATTGTGCTTTATGCTATAATGTCAATGTTATAAGAGATGTTTTTGCTGACGTGTACCTTTGATCTTAACGATCCTGCGATGATGTTTTTTTCCTTTCGGGGTTAATAACTAGCAGTGAGTTAAGTTGCAGGCTGGGGAGTGAGGATTACATCTGAAGAATAAAAGAGATAGAGTACGGAAGGATTTTAATTTCGAACTTTATTAGCTTTTTAGAAATGGATTTATTCAAGAGGCGACTTCGCTCTCGAGGTGTACTCCTTGGACTTTTGGTTTCATATCTTTTATCCGCTGCTAAGACTACGATATCACTAATTAATCTACAATAACTCTAGTAGAACTCGATCCGCAAGTTTTAACTTTAAAAATTTCGTTTTCTCGTGTCTTTATTACATCTTGGTTGAACTCGGGTCTTGCTTGGTTTTCTTTTAAAATATAAAAATCTCTCTTTTAACGATCTGAGTTTTTTCGGGATGTTACAATATTTTATTTCGTTTGTTATTTACTTGAGTTTTTTTATATTTTTTTATTGTTTTATATTTTATTTTTATTATCATTAATTTTCCTTAATAATTGTTATTAGAATTATTATATTATTATCATATATTGTTATTTTCATGAATTGTTTTATATATTTTTATTGTCATTAACTTACTTTACTAATCACTTGAATAATTATATTATTATATTATATTTAGGTGTTAAAAATGAATTTTAGGCAAGAAAGAAGTTGGATGTACAACTGACGAAAAAATGGAAAGTTTAGTTTAAGATTTATGAGAGGGTTAGAAGAGTTTTTAGATTTTGCTCGTACACAAAGCATGAGTTCTGAGATTTGATGTCCTTGTAAAAAGTGTAAAAATTGTTGTTATAAGGAACCAGATGAAATAAGAGAACATCTAATGAGAAGGGGGTTTGTTGAAAATTACTATGAGTGGGAATATCATCAAAACACAGAGATAGGAACAACATCTGATGTTGTAGCGGTAGTGGGAGAGCAATCGTCAAACAATCCAAATCCATACTCACAGATGGTGCATGATGCAGTAGCTAGTGTATTTCCAGACACTTACCATCAGTTTCTTCTCTCCCAGTATGGTGTAGTGTCAATAGATAATGAACCACCGGTACACGTTGACGAATATCCAAACCCTCGGTGTCGACAGTTCTTTGAAATGTTAAATTCTGTAAAATAGTCTTTTATTTGAAGGTTGTAAAAATCACACCAAGATGTCTATTATTGGTTGACTTACAAACCTGAAGACAGACCATCGTCTAACTGAGAGGTGTTACGACGATATTTGTGCTATTGTGAACGAAGTGTTACCAGAACAGAATACGATGGTAAACAACTTCTATGAAACGAAAAAACAAATAGCTGCCCTTGGATTACCCATTGAGAAGATAGATTGTTGTCCTAACGGATGTATGATATATTGGGGGAATAATGCGAATGCAACTTGCTGTTATATTTGTGAAACATCTAGATGGAGAAGAAATAGTAAAGGCGATAAGGTTTCGCGGAAACAATTTCATTATTTCCCCCTGGGCCCCAGATTACAAAGATTGTATGCTTCAGAGGCAACAGCTAGGCATATGAGGTGGCATGCAGAGCACCGCACTAAAGATGGAGAGATGATGCATCCGTACGATGCTGAAGCGTGGTTGACATTTAACGACATGCATCCAGACTTTGCAATGGAGACTCGAAACGTGCGGCTTGGTCTGTGTACAGATGGTTTTAACCCCTTTGGAAGTTCCAGTCAACAGTATTCATCGTGGCCTGTCATTGTCACACCATACAATCTTCCGCCATGGATGTGCATGAAGAAGTCGTATATGTTCTTGACCGTGATTGTCCTTGGACCGAGTAATCCAAAGCACAACATTGACTTATATCTTCAACCACTAATACAAGAGCTGAATATGTTGTGGGAGGAGGGTATTTGTACATTTGATGTGTCAAGAAAGGAGAATTTTCAACTGCGAGCAGCTTTAATGTGGACGATCAATGACTTTCCAGCTTATTCGATGTTGTCCAGGTGGAGTACTGCGGGCCGATATGCTTGCCCTTACTGCATGGATGATTCACAAGCCTTTTAACTTATGCATAGCAAGAAGATGTGTTGGTTTGACTGTCATAGAAGGTTTATAGATAGAAGTCATCCCTATAGGAGAAATAGAACAAATTTCAAATCAGGCGTTGTTGAGAAAAGAGATCCACCTATTATTCGGACTGGACATGAATTGCTTGATGAATTAGACCAGTTTGGTTTTTTGAGAGTCAATGAAGAAGATGCACCGGAACATAATAAAGAGGTTAGTAAGTACTCTGCTGGATGGAAGAAGAAGAGCATATTCTGAGATTTTCCATATTGGAGAACTAACATGATTCAACATAATTTGGATGTTATGCACATAGAGAAGGATGTTTTTGATAACATTTTCAACACTTTGTTGCGTGTGCCAAGTAAAACAAAGGATCACATCAAGGGTAGACACGATCTGCGAGAACTTGGTATACGTTCAGAATTGCATCCTATAGGTTCGTGTATTCTCAAACCTTTATAGAATTAATAATTAATAATAATTCATGTAATATGTTATTATGATTATATATAGGTATGTCTATTCCTAAAGCTTCCTATACATTAAATGAACAACAGATATGTGCTTTGTTTCAATGGTTGAAGAGTATAAGATTTCCCGATGGTTATGTGTCCAATATGGCAAGGAATATTGACATGGCCAAGCATCAATTGTTCGGCATGAAAAGTCACGACTGTCATGTTTTCATGCAACGCTTAATTCCAATTGCATTTAGAGAATTGCTACCGGTGAAGGTTTAGGAAGCTCTTACCGAGTTGAGCTATATTTTAGAAGTTTGACAACCACAAAGCTATGTGTGGAGGATTTGAGGAAGATGGAAGCAGATATTCCGATTATCATCTGCAAACTAGAGAATATATTTCCGTCCACATTCTTTGATAGCATGGAACACCTTCCTATACATTTGGCATATGAGGCTAGGATTGCAGGACCGGTCCAATACAGATGGATGTATTCATTTGAGAGGTATATAAATCATACGTAATTAATTTTTTCATTATTCTACCGGTGAACTAATTTTTCCATACAGGTACCTTAGACATTTGAAATTGAATGTGAAAAATAAAGCTCATGTTGAATCGTCGATATGCAACGCATATTTAACCGAGGAAGCATCGCATTTTGTTTCCCATTATTTTGAGCCACATGTGCGATGCAGGGTCAGAGACCTTCCTAGGAATGATGATGGAAGTTACAACAATATTGAAACTGGTGTATTCACAATCTTCAGTCACCCAATAAGATTTCATGGAAAAGGAAAAGCATATATTTTGGATGAAAGAGATTACGAGATTTCACATAGATACGTGCAAATGAACTGTCCAGATGTGGATGTATTTGTATCTGAGTTTAAAAGTTCAATTCAAAGACATCAACCGAATTGGTCAAGTCAGAGGATTGAAGCGTTTGTGCAAGAGAATTTTACAAATGCGTTCAGACTAGCAATATGTTGTTCATATTTTACGTTAATTATTATGTATGTCAGTATTACGTTAATTAAATTCATAAAGTTATTTTCATTTATCTGACAGGCAACACAAGGATCATTCAATAACCGAGTGAACAGTGACATTTTGAAGCAGATGGCTGAAGGAACACTTAAACATGCTCGGAGTTACAATGTCTGTTACACAAACGGATATAGATTCCATACAGTACATCATGCATCAAATAAATATGCAGACAATAGTGGAGTGTGCGTCAAAGCTGCTGACAACAGTTGTGACGAAGAAGATTTTTACGGGCAATTGCTTGAAATTGTAGAGGTTGAATACCCGGGGATACCTATCAAAAGAGTAACATTGTTCAAATGTCATTGGTATGACCCAACTACTACTTGAAATAGGCACGAAACAAACATTCATAAACGATATAAGTTAGTTGACATACATCAGGGTCGCTCGTATCGTTTATATGATCCATTTGTGTTGGCAAGTCAAGCATGTCAAGTATATTATCTTCCATACCCGAGTACAAGACAAAATTTAAAAGATTGGAGAGCGGTTTACAAAGTCAAACAAAATAAATTTGACAAAGAAATAGAACAACAATCCAAAGATGCTGCTTTCCAAGAAGAAAATAGGGACCGTATTGAAATTGAAGAAGATGTTTCCCAAACACCGCTTCTTGATCCATCTGGCGAAATTATTCAACAGGTGCATGTTAATGATGAAGATACTGAAGAAGATGTGGATCTTGTACAGTCAGAAAACGAAGCATCCGAAGATGAAGATGTTGAGAACGACGACAATTTTAGTGATGAAGAGTAATTTAATTATTTAATATTTTGTAATATTTAATACAATTTTATTATATTCCTCCGAATTATTAATATTTTGTAGTAATAATAATAATAATAATAACAATAAAAGTAATAATAATAATAATAATAATAATAATAAAAATAATAATAATAATAATAATAATAATAATAATAATAATAATAATAATAATAATAATAATAACAATAAAAGTAATAATAATAATAATAATAATAATAATAAAAATAATAATAATAATAATAATAATAATAATAATAATAATAATAATAATAATAATAATAATAATAATAATAACAGTAACAATAATAATAATAATAATAATAATAATAATAATAATAATAATAATAATAATAATAATAATAATAATAATAATAATAATAATAACAATAATAATAATAATAATAATAATAATAATAATAATAATAATAATAATAATAATAGTAATAATAATAACAATAACAATAATAATAATAATAATAATAATAATAATAATAATAATAATAATAATAATAATAATAATAATAATAATAATAACAACGGTAATAATAATAATAATAATAATAATAATAATAATAATTGATAGCTAGGCATGGCCACGGGGCGGGTTACCCGGAACCGAACCGGTCCCGAACCGCTTGGAACCGGATCCGGAATCGGAACCGTTTGCGACAGGTTCCGAACCGCCCCGAACCGCGAAACCGTGAAACCGCCGGAAAAAAAGTTGCCGGAACCGTGAAACCGCCGGAAAAAACCATCGTGAACCGGGTGAAAAACCCGCGGTTTGGAACCGGAACCGGTCCGGGAGAACCGGTCCAACGGTTCCATGGAACCGGTTCTGGAACCGGAACCGGTCCGGTTGAACCGGCTCTACGGTTCCGTGGAACCGGAACCGGGACCGGTCCGGTTGAACCGGCCCACCGGTTCCATGGAACCGGTTCGCCAAAAGTTACCGTTTATGACCGTTGAACTAGCCGTTGCATTTTTCATTATAAATACTCATCAATTTCAATCATTTTCATTCACAACTCATCTCTTCTCCTACTCTCTCTACTTACTCTCTCTACTTAATTCTTTAATTACACAATATAGAGCAATCCTTAGAAGCACTCTTAAAAGACGCACAATTAAATTATACGAATCAATGCGCTATGAATTAGTTGAAATGTTTAAATCGTTTAATGGTAGGGTTAGCATAACAACTGATATTTGGTCTGCTCCCCCACATTTAGAACCTTATATGTGTGTAACAGCACACTGGATAGATCGAAATTGGATTATGCAAAAAAGAATAATTGCTTTTGAGACAATGGCAGAAAGACATACCGGTGAAAACATAAAATATAGATTAGTAGAGATATGTAGAGAATGGAACTTATTAGATAAAATATTTTGTTGTTCAACTGATAATGCAACCGCGAACATTAAATGTATAGAACTTTTGTTTAACGAACCTGCTTTTAGTTTAATCCTTGGGGGTAGCTTATTACACATACGTTGTTGTGCGCATATAATTAACTTATCTTGCCAAGCAGGCATAAAACAATTAAGTGATTTATTAGAACCAATTAGGGATATAGTGAAATGGCTTAGGATCGGAAAGATAAAAAGACGATATAAACAATTATGTGACCAATACCAACTTAAAAAAGTGTATTGGTCATTAGATACTCCTACACGTTGGGGCTCAACCAACGATTTATTAAGAAAGGCGATTGCTTATCGCCCAGTAATAACACAACTATATAGTGAGTGTACAGATAGTTTCATAGCTGATGACACTTGGGAATTAGCTATAGGTGTACATAACATATTAGAAGCGTATGACCACGCGACTAAGATTTTTTCTTATGTTTATGAACCGAACGTTCACTTAGTAATAAGTGAATGTATTACTATTTTTTATCATCTCCTTAAATATACACATGAAGATACTAACCCAAAATTGAGGCCGATTCTTGCAGATATGATGGAAAAATGGCAAGCATATTTTACCGATTTTCCTTATATTTATGGAATCGCAACCATTTTGGACCCACGTTTTAAAACTGAGGTCCTTACTAAAGTAATAGGATTTTATTACCAATCGTTAGATCGCCCGTCTACTGATGTACATAATTATGTAGGAACATGTAAAAAATATTTAGCAGAACTCTATGATTTTTACGCTAGTGTATATAACCCGAAACGCGATATGTCTAGGCGTGCTAGCGTTTCGGCACGTCCCTCTTACTATAATTCGGTAATAGCTAACATAATGACTCAAGATGATAGTTTTGTAGGATCATCTTCTTCTTCCTCGACCTCATATTTAGAACTAGACAGTTATCTTAAACACCACTTTGAAATAGACCAAAGTATCTATGATATTTTGGAGTGGTGGAAAGAAAAATCTGTTAAATTTCCCATTTTATCGAGAATTGCAAAGGATATCCTTGCAATTCCCGCGTCAACAATTGCGTCGGAGTCTGCTTTTAGTGCAGGTAGAAGAGTTTTGGACGAAAAGCGATCTCGTCTTGCTCCACATAGTATTCAAATATGTGTTTGCAAGAAAGATTGGGATCAAGCGGAGATTCGAACACAAGGACTAAGGAATGATGATGATCAAGACGACGATGATGATCCATGGATGATGATGGATACATCTGCATCATCGTCAGGAGGAGAGTCAGCGGAAGCATCTAATCAACCACATGATGATGACGAAGACGAATAGGATCAATCCGACAAACGACAACGATAAATCAACATTCAACAACTATAAATAAAAGGTATGACAAAGAACTACGTGGGCTTTGATTCCTTCGGGATACGTAGGCAGCTTAGTATTCATTTGGGTACTAGGTTCAAGTCCATTTTCTCCCTCTTTTTTTATTAATCATCTTTATCGACATTATCATTGATTCGTTTCTTATTAATTTATTTTTTTCATTCTTTTTAGTAAATATTTCAATAACGATGACAACTTGACATGCAATGAATTTCGCTAATAATCAAGTAATCATCAAAGGTACGTCCACGATATTATAGTATTTTTTTATTATATAAATATTTAAAGAAAAAATAAAAATGGAACCGATGGTCCGACCCGCCCGTCCCGTGAGTTGGAACCGCCGGAACCGCCTCATGAACCGCCAAGGAACCGTTTGGAATCGCCCGGAACCGGAACCGTTCGCGACAGGTTCCAAATGGAACCGGAACCGGGTGGAACCGGAACGGAACCGGACCAACCCGGACCGTGGCCATGCCTATTGATAGCACATCCAATATTTTCCCCACCGCAGCACGCAAAGGTTTTCGAGGTTCAGGCGACGAACCAGCGACCGCCATACCTGTCGCTAATCTGAAAAAGTCAAATTGTGTTGTCCTGTCAACCCAGGTGCGACGAACCAGCGACGAGCCTTCTGGTCGCCAGCTCCCGCTGAAAAAACATAAAATTTTGCCCTAATTTCTCATTTCCTACGACTCTATTTTCATTTCCTTATACTTCTTCATTTTCCTTTACGCCTCTTCAGCTCTAAATTTTCTTTTCCTCCATTAATCTTATTATCTATTAATTTTCTTTTCTCTCTTAGTCTCATCCTCATCATTTTGTGGTTACTACTCATCTTCAACTCTAAAATTCTCATCTTTTTATTAAAAGGTTAGTGTTTATTATTTATTTTTTTTGAATTTTTTCAATGTTCTTGATGATTATGATGATAAATTATGTTTGAATGTTTTTTTTTAAATGTTTGATTTCGAGCTATGGAGTACATTGTCATCTTCAACATGTTTTTTCTTGTTATTTCATGATGTTTATGTTGAATTATGTATGTTTTTTTTTTATATTTCAAAATATGGTATATTTTGAGCATGTCTAATGTTATTATTTTTTTTGTCATTTTTTGTATGTTTTTTTTAATATTTTCAAATTATGGTATAACTTGATCATGTTTAATGTTATTTTTATGCATTTTTCGAATTTCGGAGTAATTTATATTTTCGAATTATGGTATACTTTGAGCATGTTTTATGTTATATTTTTCCAGATTTCTTTTATTTAAAATGTAACTCTGGAATTATAGAGTAATTTATTTTTAATATGATGTTATTACACATCAGTTTTGAAATTTTTTTATTTTTTTTATATTTTCGAATTATGGTATAACTTGAGCATGTCTAATGTTAATAAAAACAATTTTTTTTTTAATTTTTAAATGTAATTTTCGAATTACTTTAATATTATACGTAGTAATGTTTAGTTTGGAATGATAAAATTCATTACGTAGATAAAATTGGTACATTCTATGGTATAGATAAGATTGATTTTAGTTGAAAATAATATTAGGGTTTGAAATAAATATTATAGGCAAAATGAGTAGCGACCCTAGTGATTGGGCTAGCGACATCTTCTTGAATAATTTGTCGACTAGCAACGACAACAATAGCGACGAAGACAACAGTAACCAAGTTCATGGGAGTAGTGAAAATACTCCAAGTTTTTCCATACATAATATGGAAGAGGACGATGGAGAAGATCCTCGTCTGAATCTTCCATGGCTACCAACCATAAACAAGTAAATATTTTTATAATCTTATTATCATTAATATTTTTTCAATATTAAAATTTCATTGTAAACTAATTTTGTTAATTATTGTAAGATTTAATCCGATATTCGGGAATACCATTGCATCAAAAATAAGGGCTACCTTTAATTATAGATAAGATGTCGAAGGTACTAGTTGGAAGGGTGTGACCAAACCCACTAAAGATTTTTATTTTAATGAATTTAAGGTAAAATTATTATTTAGTTGTTTATTTTTAGACTTTTTATATATAAATTATTTTAAGTATTTTATTTGATGAAATATTTATGTATTTAGAAACAATACAAATGGGACCCTCACCTCGAACATTTCGTTCGAAGGTCATGAGAGGAAAAAGCCGCAAAGCGCTATGCGGATATGCTTTTCAAATGGCGCAAGACGTTGATAAGCAAGGCCGATTTTAAACCTCCTTCCATCGATAATGAGACCTGGGCGCGATGGAAGGCTGATTGGGAACGCCCAGATAATAAAGCCGTTTCGGCTAGGAATTCCTCCAATCGACGTGGAGGAAGTGACAAAGCTGAAGCCACCCATATAGGTGGCTCAATCCCGCACGCCAGAACAATGCGGGATTTGGTGAGTATTTAGTTAATTAAGTAGTATTATATTGAATTTTTTTATTATCTTTTGTTTAATTTTAAATCATTTTTTTTATATATTTCAGGAACAATCATAAGGTCAAAAACCCACAACCTATGAAATTTTTACACGAACACATGGGGTCTTTCACAATGAAACAGGGGACTGTTCCCAATGGACTAATAGTAAGTCACAAAAAGTTAACGTAATAATCTATTAAACTTGTTTATTTCTTTTTTTTAAGTATCAATTAATACAAATATTTATATTTAATTTAATTAACTTAATTTTCTTAATTAAGATTGCTTGTGAGATTGACATGTGTAATTGTAATCTCTTCGTTCCATTGAATTTGCATCATTTTCCAATTTGGTCCGTCCCACTTAATTTGCATAATTTCTACTTTTTGACAATGACCCACCACTTTATTTTAATCTCATTCATACATTTTAATTCTCTTTTAATTTCATCCACACAATTTATTCTCTCTCTTCATTTATTACCACTTTCTTATTACATGAATTTCTCTTGAATGCAATTCAAAAAGGACAGAGTAATATCATTATATGATTGTATGATTGTTGAATAATTGTTATGAAACATAGTAGACCCCATATGGGTCTATTTATATGATAGTTTCTCTTTTTTCAGTTTAAGAGAATATTCTTAAAAAGGCAATTTTGATTGTAATCTATGTTTACGATCAAAAAATTTATTTTATTCCATAGTTGTTACAATCAAAAGTTTTATTTGATTACATAATTATTACTAATCAAAATTATATTTATATCCTCTCTAAAATAATAATGTAATCCAACGAAATCAATGGTTTTTTTATACATTGTTATTAATTGATTATAAATATCAATTCATTTTCTTTGAATATTCATTATTAGTTATAAAATAATATATAGAATTGGAATAATTTTGTAATTATTTAATTAAAACAATTGTTAATTTTTTTCCTTAAATGTAGAATAAATATTGATAAAGGGATACAAAATTGATAATTAAAAAATAATTTGTCACATTAGTGGCATTTAATACATTGTCATTCACTGATTATAAATATCAGTTTTTTTGCATCTTATATTTAATTTGAGTTTCAAAATTATAAACAACAATGAATTATTTGTTTAATTATTTTAGTTGAAATAATTATTAATTTCTTTCCTAAATTATAGAATTAATGTTAATTTCTTTCCTTAAATGTAGAATAAATATTGATAAAGGGATACAAAATTGATAATTAAAAAATAATTTGTCACATTAATGGCATTTAATACATTGTCATTGACTGATTATAAATATCAGTTTTCTTGCATCTTATATTTAATTTGAGTTTCAAAATTATAAACAACAATGAATTATTTGTTTAATTATTTAGTTGAAATAATCATTAATTTCTTTCCTAAATTATAGAATTAATAATTGGATAGGGAATGCAATGCCAAAAATTATCAATCTAATCACAAAATAACACATGTCACAAGCTTCTTAAGCTTGGCATATGTTATTATACTTTAAAATTAATAGATTAATACTCCCTCCTATTCACCTTAGGAGTCCTATTTGACTTTTTACGGATTTTAAGGAGAGTCAAAAGTGGAACCCTAAGAGTAGGAAAGAGAGTGGTATTATGGGTTTTTTAATCTAAGGAAGGAAAATTAGTATGGGTAATGGAGGGTATAATTGAAAATATGATAAAGTTACTAATGGCATAAAAGTCAAAAACTCATACTAAAAATAGAAATGAGACAATTAAGGTGAATAGGACACATAAACTGAATAGGAGAGAGTATATGATATATTCCCTTCTATCCTCCACAAGTCTCCCATTTGCTTTTTGAGCACTGTTCATCTTTTACTCTTTATTTTTATTTTATTATTAATCTATAAATTAAAATATAGTCAAGTGAGATTTTGTTTGATTCGTCTCAATGCAAGGATTATTTATATCAACTTTTCATAATTTTTAATTATGAATAATTAGAGATATTAAGAATTGAATAAGTACATTGGATAAAGTGTATAAAGCAAATAAAACAATTGGGGTGAATATTGAGAGAGTATAATTATACTTAATAATGTTGTGCACTTGATTCTTGTTTTGCAAAATTTCTCAATAACAATCAATGAATACTTAAAACTTCAATATTATCCTAAATAAATAAATTTTAGATAACTATTTAAAGTTCAATCAATTGTTAATATTTACTCCATATGTTTGATTTGATTTGATATCTTGAATTATTACTAAATATGTTTGATCTTATTTTTCGATGAGTGGACAATTTTATATTCTCTCTGTTTCAGTGAGTTTGCTCTATTTGATTTCTTAATAATATTCACAATTTAGTCTTATTTGTATTTTATTTACGATTGATAAGTTAAAATATAGTCAAGTAAGATCTTGTTTGATTCATATCAACGCAAGGATTATTAATATCAACTTTTATAATTTTTAATTATGTATAATTAGAGATATTAAAGTTTCAATAATTGGCTTGGCAAATGTGCCCAAAGTAAATAGAACAAAGTCACGGAGGGGGTACTATGTAATCAAATTAAATTCTATAAAATTATCACATTTATCAAAACTCTAAAAAAATGTCATTTGTGATTTTACTGTTCTTTTAATACTTTCTTAGGTTTTTAATAGTTGCAATACTTCTGTTTTTCACGCTATCCATGCACAATTTTAATCTTTAACATATTTAATTTTATATAATAAAAAATTCTAAAAAGTTAATATTATGAAAATATGTATTATGACACTAAAAAAAATTCTACTAAAAGGTGAGAAAGTAATATTTATGATAGACAAAGTAAAAATTTAATAAGGGGAACAATTTTGTGCGATAGACGAGATAAGCAAAAGCTATCAACAGAAGAACATTAGGAGTGGATGAGTTATGTCGTCCGTGAGTTTAGCCATTACCAGTATTAGTACCAGCAGCTGCAACTCATCTTTGGTGAGTAACAATGTCAGTTCTATCTTCTTCAACTTCACTCGCCGCTCAATTCTTCCACTGCCGCACTCATGTAAACGCAGGAACAACATTATTCCCATTCAAGCAAGTTCTGCTCAAAATCACAAGACCACTTTACAGTACAGAAAACTCGGTGATTCTGATCTTCTCATCAGCGAAATCACCTTCGGCACTGTATGAATTCTTTACTATTATTATTGTTGTTGTTGTTGTTGTTGTGCAACTCTGAATTAATTGATTTTAATTTGAATGACTATTTCAATATATAATCATGCTTCAATTTTATGAAGATAAGAACAATAATGCCAACAATATGGGTACTGATCAGAAGAGTAACATGTTGCTGAATTTTTGGGTTAAAGACCTGTTTCATTTGAAACTAAACACCGATTTTAGTCGAACAATGGAAATAGGATAGTTTGTAATTTGTTGGGTTTTTAAATCAAGAGAAAGTTCTGTGTTTTCAAGGTTGTTGTCGTCAGAAAATTTTTCATAAGAACTTTGCCTCAATAATTGTTTCTTTGTACCTAATTTATATCATAAAATTTTGTTTATCAGTCAATTTTACCAAATAGCTCAGTTGTACTAGACAAATCATAGGGCGTGGTATTGAGAATGATGGAATTTACTATTTGGAGGTGCATTTCAACAAGGCAAAGTAATTCTTCGAGTCAAAAAGCAATTATGATCTTGGCATAAAACGGTATCTAGAAAAACATTTTCCTTCATTAGTTGGTTTGAAATTAGATTCTATGTGCAAGCCTTTCTATTTTGGCCAAAAGTCATAAACACTAGTATAAACACTCATATTCTAGTAGTATGAATAAAATTAAAGAACCAGCTTATTCATTTTGATGTTAAGGTCATGCACCGATTTTGCAACACACAATTTTTCATATTATGGGCTATTTATTGATGACGAGACTCAAATGCGTTGGATTCATTTCCTTAAACAAAAATCTGAGCTGTTTGCAACCTTTATTGTTTTTTATTATTTGATATATTTAATTTCAAACATAACCATTAATTTATCGTACTGATATGGGAAGGAATATGTGAACTCAAATATGAAACTTTTCTTCAACAACAAAGGCCTCATTAACCTAACAACCTATCCAAATACTCGACAACACAATGGAGTTGCTGAATGGAAAAACATAACTTTACTTGAGATTACCGGAGCACGAATATTCAAATCCCATCTACCAATTTATCTT
The DNA here is from genome assembly GCF_026212465.1 of Amaranthus tricolor. NCBI lineage: Eukaryota > Viridiplantae > Streptophyta > Magnoliopsida > Caryophyllales > Amaranthaceae > Amaranthus > Amaranthus tricolor. The sequence continues at coordinate 34,051,541 of NC_080047.1, forward strand.
TAGCCTAATTTCCACCACAACCTACCTCACTACTAGATTACCCACAAAACGTCTTCAATGCCAAACCCCTCTTACTACCCTTCAAATCCATCATACCATACCTTCATATTTCTTACCTCCCAGAGTCTTCGGATGTACAGTTTATTTCCACCGTCCTAAAAGAGTTTGAAATAAACTTGAGCCAAGAGCGATTAAAGGTGTGTTTGTTAAGTATAGGGTCAATTAGATGTTTGGATCTTGCATTAAATAGATTTTAATTTCATTGAAATTGAGTTTTATTATGACTAGCTTAGATGTCAGGGAGAGAGTGGGGTTGACAATCTAAGTTGGTTGACTAGTCCTTTATAACTAAACCTTGACCTAATAGACCAAGTAAGTAATACCATTGAGACACCACCTCAGAATTTTCAATTTATTCCTCAATCACAACATCCGATCATTACTTTACCAAAGAGGTAAATCAAGATGATAGTCATATGAGACTTGATGAAAGTACTGACCCTAGTGTTCATAATGAAAATGATATACCTGTGATCGAGGAACCCTAATAGGATATACCAATTGCCTCCTCGTAATATACAATATTTTCTCCAATGAGATGTGATTCAGAGTGTCAAGATCAAAAATCAAAGTATCCAGTTGACAGAACATGTGCAGAGAACTTATCACAAGTATTATGGCTTTTATTTTTGCTTTATAATCCACACTTATCTAAAGAAAGATAAAGAAGCACTAGAATGTGTCCATTGGAAGAGAGCTACATATGAAGAAATTGATGCACTTTAGAGAAATGATACTTGGGAGAAGTGTGCCTTGCTAGAAAGACAGAAAATTGTGGGTTGTAGATGTGTGTTCTCAATAAAGTACTATAAAAATAGACTATTGAAAGATACAAAGCACGATTGGTGGCATAAGGGTACACCCAGACATACGAGATTGATTAATCAGAAACATTCTTACTAGTACCAAAAATTGATATTGTTCTAGTCTTTTTCTTAGTGGTAGCGCATCAAAATAGTCTTATTCATCAATTTGATGTCAAGAATGCCTTTCTTCATGGAGAAATACAAGAAAAGTTTACATGGAAGCTTCTCTAGGTTTTTCAGCAGACTTCTTTGTTGTCACTAAACGGTGTAAGCTTAAAAAGGCTCTTTATGGGTTGAAACAATCTCTAAGAAGCTGGTTTGGAAAATTTACATCAGCTATGAAGAGATTTCGTATCTTCAAAGTAATTGTGATCACACTTTGCTCTTAAAGAGGAGAGGAGAACTAATAACATGTCTCACAGTTTATGTAGATGACATAGTTTTCAGTGGAAATGATGAAGAAAAATTAAGCTACTTAAGCAAAAACTGACCAAGAATTTGAGTTGAAAGACCTTGGAAGACTTAAACACTTATTGGGGATAGAGGTGCTTTGATCACATAAAGGTATCTTTATCTCTCAGAGAAAGTATGTTCAGGATCTTCTAATTGAAATAGAGATGTTAATTGCAAAATAATAGAAACACTAATGATAATGAATTATGGGTTGCAGATGCTTGAGGATGGAAAGCTAGCATACCCTGCACGATATCAAAGATTAGTAGGGCGACTTAGCTACCTTCTGCATACTTGGCCTGATATTTCAAATGCACTATAAGTAGTAAGCATATTTATTCCAAACCCCTAGTGGAACATATGGAGGTTGTTTATGAATCTTGTGATATCTTAAAGGTACCACATGGAGACCAATACTATACAAGAAGAATAGGAATTTGAATCTTTAGGCATATACAAATGCAGACTAGGAAGGTGACAAAGATGGTAAGAAATCTACTTCAGGATACTTTACATTTGTGGGGTGGAAATCTTGTAACTTGGAGGAGCAAAAATCTTAAGGTTGTTGCATTGTTTAATGCTGAAGCGAAGTTTCGAGGAATTGCCAAGGGAAATACTGGGTCCTGTGTCTTGTGGCTCCAGCAATTGTTACCTAACCTTGCTTTCATCCAGAAGGTAGTTGTGAATATATAAAGGTGGATAAACACTTTATCAAAGTCAACTTGGAGGCCAAGGTCGTGAGTATTCTTTTTGTAAGATCGAAGGACTAATTGGCTATTATTTTAACAAAGGTTATTGGTGCACATTTATTGAAGATGTCCTACGCAAGTTGGATGTTGGAAATCCCACAACCCAACTTAAGGGGGGAGTATTAGAGAATAAAAAGCAAAAAGATTGTAATTTCTGTGAATATAACTGTATATTTACAGATTTGTATCCCTAAGATTATGCTAGAACTAAGGGAACGTTGAAGCATGTTGTAGTATATAAACAGAGGATCTAACCACTGTTTGTTCTTTAAGCTGAAATTAAGTGACTTTATTAACCCCAAAACTGATATATAAAGTTCGTTTGTTGCATGAAATATTGAACACTGTGTAATAGTTTTCATTGGATGTCCATCTCAATTAATGTTTGGAAATAGTTATGCTTTTATGACCTGTTCTCCACGACTTAATTTTGTTTCTAACAAGTTCAAATTTACACTATGTTTAGATAACGTTTTTGATAGGAAAGGAAGGGGAGTGGAGGAGGGGAAAGAGAATGGTCGAAAAGGGAGGGACGGGAAAATTGGTGTGTTTTCCTTGCAAATCTTTCCAATGTTGGAAGGATTTGTTTTGTTTAATATATGAAGAAGCTAATCCTTCCAATTCTTTTCCCTCCATTTTCCTCTCTTCTTCTATTGGCATCCAAATGAGGGAAATTCAATCTCTCCATTTCCCTTCTTTCCTTTCCCTCCATTTTCTCTAACTCAACATAGTGTTATTGAGTTTAGTTTGAATAAGTTTTGTTAGTCACTTTCATTCTCATGTTTTTAGCTCTATTAAGTTCAATTTAGTGGGGAGAGCATGCTCTTAGTGTTGTTTGTAATATAAATCAGTGAATGGTAATGTTTTTTAAGTAAATGGCAGACACTTATCATTACAACGTTGGTTAACATTAGCATGGTTCAAGTTTATTGTCTAATGACATTTGTTGTTGGGAAGTTTAATCAAAATGCCTAATTGTGGATTGTGGTTGCTTTTTTTTTTCTATTAAAGCCTCTAAGGAAAGTGCCCTCTGGTCCAAGGTTTAACTCATCTTCATCTATTGGTATTTATCATTTCATGTTTGTTGCGATTGTTTCAGATGACATTTGGGCAACAAAATACAGAGAAAGAATCTCACGATATGCTAAGTTATGCATTTGATCATGGCATCAACATTCTGGACACCGCAGAAGCTGTAAGTGTCCAACGCCTTTCTTTATCTGTCTTGTTAGTGGTTCTGTCTCTGCTTGAATCAAAAGAAAATACTATACACATTATGTGGATAGATCACCGGGAAGGCGGGAAGAAAAGACCTTTTTGTGAAGATTTTTATCTACGATTCTGATGTCATTTTTCTTTCTCATAATGTTTTTTGTTTAAACACTTGTCCTGCATATCAACTTAGGTGTGAATCTGTGAATGAAAGGTAGTGAGGATGGAGTATTGTTCTGTTCCGCCAGAATCTTGTCTTTTTTAGTCTTCTGCAGATGTGTAACCTATGTTATCAGTCACCAGTTTTGAAACAATGGAGATTGCTTTGCAGTATCCAATCCCAATGAACAAGGAAACACAAGGAAGAACAGATCTTTATATAGGTAGCTGGTTGAAGTCGCAGCCACGTGATAAGGTGTGCTCACAGTTGTATGCTCACTGAAAGTCATTCTTAAATTATTTAAGTTATGTCAATTTAGTCTTGAATATTCAATTTCATTCAAAAAAATTTGTCCAAATTCATCATGTCAACTTCATCATTGTGACTAACTTTTTGTATTTGTGGTGAACAGTGGGTGTAATCATTTGGAATTTTTTATTTGGATTTTGGAATCATAGATTCATATGCTTCTTCAGGTTATTATAGCAACAAAAGTATGTGGTTATACTGATCGAGCCGGATATGTCCGTGACAATGCAAAAATATTGCGTGTTGATGCTGCTAACATAAAGGAAAGTGTGGAGAAAAGCCTTAAGCGACTCAACACTGACTATATTGACTTATTACAAATTCATTGGTGAGAAATATTCTGATCTGGTTTGTTTCAAGAATCAAGAAACTGCATACTGACTTTAGCTTTTCATTGATTAAAAATTGAAGTGGGAATTATTTTTGTCAGGCCAGATCGTTATGTATCATTGTTCGGTGAATTTTTTTACGACTTTAACAAATGGAGGGGAGGTGTGCCATTTGAAGAACAACTGAAGGCATTGCAAGAAGTCATTGATGAAGGAAAGGTATGGATTTATTATAAGAAGCCTGTGATTGCCGGTGTATCTTTGAGAAATTTGTTGTCGAGTTTATGTTTTAATGGTAGAAATTTGTAAAAAGGTATAAAACAATAAAAATGGTTGAAGAAATTTTAAATGTATGCTAGAGTATTGTGGTGTTTTAAGTCTGATTGGTGTGACTTAGTCCTTAATCCATAGTTCAAAGTGTTGTGGTGAAAAGAGGTGAAAAGGGGTTATATAAACATAAGGTGAAAAAGGCTTGAAAAGAAAATTTGGCTTTGGAGACAGAAGTAAAAGCCAAGTCGGCTTTTCCCTGGCCAAGAACTCGGCTTTATGTGCTGGAACATTTCTGTTTTTTGTTCTTTTCGTTCCTTCTTTTCCTTAGGCTTTGTATGTAAGTGTATTAGTCCCTATATGTTATAAATAGGGAGAAACACATAGAATTTAGATAGAATGCTTTCTTAACACCTCTTTCTCTCTACAAAAACTTTTCTCTCCTTATTATCTATTCCTCATTTAAGGGTGAACTATGTATATCTTTGTGTTGGTCTTGATTGCGTTTTGATTGCTTTAGTTTGTGTTCTTGATTTTGTTGCATAAGAATTAAGTTTTTTGGTGTAATTGTGCAAGGTGTTCTTGAGACTTAAACCTTTGATCTTTTGGGTGTTGGGGTGTAATCTATCAAGTATGAACTAGGGGGATGATTAATGATGCTGTCTAAGTTTTAGAATAATGCACATATGTTTCGTTTGAAGTTTTGTTTGCATGACTATTGACTATGCTATTGCGTAAATCAATTCAAGCCATGAAGAGCCTAATATTTGTAACTAGCTACTTGAAATTAATTTGTTCGGTAGTTACTTATATACTCCATATGTTCATGTTGTTTGAAGGCTACATAGCATCCCTTCAATTGATCAGGTTGAGAGCTTTCTAAACACTACCACTATCACCACCAACAATGCCAAATCCACCCAAATAATTGAGTCAGCTACATGAACGATCAGCTCTAATAGTCGTCCATTCCGATTTTCAAGTTTCAAGTTTCAAGTTTTAAGTTTCAACCATCTCAAAATCCTTCATATCCTTTTCCACTCTCGAGGTTATTGTTGAATCCCCAAGTTTTAACTTTCTATTTTCCTTATCGGTTTATCAATACCACATTGTTGCACAAGTTCAAACCATATTAAAATAAGTTGTCCAAGTATTAGAGGTGTTCAAAATAAACTCGATGATCCGATATTTACCCGACCATATAACCGAACCCGACTTGAACTGAGTTCAAAATCAATTTAAAATTATATAAAAATCAATTAAGACACAAGATCCGGTTTTGAACCGACTCGAAACACCTACCTTGAAATTGACCCAATGATCCGAACGAACACCTTTACTAAGCACCAAAGAACATTAAACATCCGAGTGACATAATGATGTAGCTTTCTCATTAATATGAGAAACAAATTGTAGATATGGCTATTGGTGACTATTCAATTATGATATGTTTGGATTAAAGGAAATGGAAGAATAAGAAGGGGAGGAAAATAAGTGGATGATGTTTGGTTAGCTAGATATTGTTGAATATATCAAAAGGGGACTGGAGGGAATGGAGGAAGGGAAGAATTGGAGGGCTCCTTTACATTTTCACAAAACAAAACCTTTCAACATTTTAAATATTTGGAAGGAAAATACATCAATGACTCGTCCCCTCTTTTCTTCTTCACTTACCTTACATCTACTTCCTTTCCTTCCTAACGTGTTATCCAAGCGTACTCTTATTCAAATTACCCTTGACTTCATGAGTTCTAGTTTCTCCAATTGATCATACTCAGGATGGTTTATAATTGTTTCCATTTACATGTAGTCTTCCTCTCAACCAAAAATGAGAAAGGAGTAATTAGGAACCACTTTCGTAAACAAGTTAGCAATGACTTCAATAATAAACATTGACAAGACCACAGCTTTTACGTCAAAAATGCAGAAATTACTTTCAATTCCTTAAATACTATGCTTGTCTTTTAGAAAATACGTGTCTTCTGTTTCGTTGGTAGAAAGATGCTGTTGCATCTACATAGACCTCCCTTAAAACTCTATGCTGGACTGCTATGCGATACATATTGACTGGTTGACGGTTGCTGACATCATCATTGTTGAGGTTTAAATCTAACTTTTAGGATCGATTCTGAAATGCTAGCCCAACTCTAATAAAAATTACTGAGACCAAATCGTTTTATGTTGAAAATCCGCACAACCACTACGAGAAATGAGATGTTGGAAACCACCAGATTTGAAGCAAACAAATCTTGGACACAATCCCAAAAGAAAATAACAATTTCTCAAAGCTCCCAAAAGACATGGGTACTTTGGAGATAAAAGTAAAATCTTATGCTATGAAATGGACCACTCAACGAAGAAAAGAGGGAGATGAGGGAGAAGAAACAAAACCAACAAAGCAAACAAACAATCCAAACAACCACATACACAAATAGTTTTATAGGTATACCTTAGATACCCTCCCGAAAATCAAATCTTTTGTATTTCTTAATGATTGATGATTTCAACTAATTACACTAAGAAGTAAGAACACACTCACAAACACACTCAATAGTGTTTTGGTTGCAATCCAATTTTCCTCACAATAACAGAATTCACTCCTCTCAGATGATTATACAACCTAGAATGAATATTGAAGATGCTTTCCTTACTCAATGATCTTCCTCTGATCTTTGGAATCTTCTTATTTTTCCAAAGGGGTCAAAGGAATCATTCCTTACATTTCCCAAAGTCATCCGCATGTGATTTATAATGCAAAAACAAGGACACATAAACTAGGATGTCTATTGCCAAAACCAAAGTTCTGACACTCATTGCTTGTTCGAGTCCCTTAAGTGCTCGTTCAAGTATCTCCCAAGTTCACCCAAGACTTGTTTTCATCTAGATAAGCCCTAGATAAGCCTTGTTCCTGTTTTCAGAAATCTGCTGGTTTAAATCAGCATGCTCCCTCAAATAGCTGCTCGTTCAAGAAGCAACATTCTGCTGCCTCTGTGATGGGTAGCCCACGCTGCTCGTCCGAGCACATTGGTGGCTCGTTTGAGCAGTCTTTCTTGAGTGTTCAGCTTCTGCCTGTTTCTTTGCACCATTCTCATCTATGAAACTCCCTCATCACTTGGGCTCCTTAGCATAGCAAAAACATCCCCATTTTTATGCTTAAACACTCCATGAACATGCTTATTCTACCAACTTTCTCTTTGGTGCTAATGAGAACTTTCATTGCTTAGGTTTTCGCTCAACAATGCATAAAACATCTTTGTTTGGAGGATTTGGGTTTAGAAACAATATTCTATAAAGCTGTAAATGTAACATAACAAGAATGAGGAACATGAAGAATATAAGCTAGAAAAGGTTAGGAACAATTCATCATTTATATATTTGATGTGATAGAAGATAATATTTAGGGAGGGAGAAGAGAAGATCTCCTTTGAAGTTCAAAGTATTTTAAATGAAAATTATGGGCAAAACCAAAATTTGCTTAAGGGCTTTGTTGTCAGACTATGCATTTGAAGTCTTCTTTTATATGAATAAGAAATACAACTATTGGATTGTTTAACCTTCCCCCTACTAATGGTTTTGTTAACATGATGGAACTTAAGACAATAAGATGTAGGTGACTGACACCCTCACTGTATTTTTTTTTTTTCTGATAGTACTAGTGTGGTTGCTGCTGTTTGGAGTCTTGCGTTGTTTGACGATGTAAACATTGATCAACGATGGTTGAGTCGTGACTGCTATCGTAGAATATTGTGCTATAAACTTCCTAACTTACACATTATAGTACGATTAATGGAACTTACCAAATGCATAAAGTCTCAACATGTCAAGTGAGTCTGCTACATATTGGACACTTCTTTGTATTAACTCATAATGTGTTACATTTATATTTTCTAGGGAACTAGAATATATCTCCAGTATGCCAATGGTGCTACAAATAACTATTCTAATTGTCTGTAGTTTATTTAGTTATCAATTATCATTGAAATTCAATTCTGTATTAGGCATCCTGACTCTCCCGTCATCTTAAATAGAAATTATGCTGTCTTTTTTATTTTGGCTTTCTCCCCTTTGCATCATTACTCCATAACTTCTGGGATCTATTGCTTGTACTGTCCCCACTTTTTCTGAAGCTTTGTAATTCCCTTACAGAAATTTTGTGTGAAACTTGCCTCTTGGCTTGCATTATTATCATGTCAAGGTTTTTTTTATTAATCCTCTTACTCTACTCCTGTATGCATAGTTTGGAGCATTTTAACAATGTCATTAACACACAGGTAAGATACATTGGTGTCTCGAATGAAACTTCTTATGGAGTTATGGAGTTTGTCCATGCAGCAAAAGTCGGAGGCCTCCCAAAGATAGTTAGTATTCAGAACTCCTACAATCTACTAGCTCGATGTAAATATGAAGGCGAGTTCACTTCTTTTTCCCCCTACTTTTAAACTCTTGTTACCAACTTTAATGTGTGTTTTGCGTCGAAATAAATTTCATGTGTTTGCAATTTCTCTTGTTTTTGCTGTGTTCGACAAGGATGTCTAGTACAGCAATATGAGATGGCTCTTGCTTTCTTCGCTTTCTTATATTTGTTTTCAAGTTTGTGCATCAACATCAGAACCATCATTACTAATTTGTGTTGAATGTTGGAAAAATGAGAAATGGTTGATAAGCATGTAACTGATCCAATTCTAAATTAGCATGCACAAATTGTAACTTGAGATATTCTCATGGTGAGACCGTCTACTTATATATAGGCTTAATAACTCAACTAAATTGATTAAAAAAGAAATAGGGCTTTCATTTTGTTTAAAAATGTTCCGAAAGATAGATCCACTATCTCTTCCTTCATTTCCACAGATTATCCTCCAATCTCCATTACTGCACAAAATATTTCTTTCCATCTCTTCAAATTTTAATTATTGCCTAACAAAAAGAAACATTTTACTCCATTACTTTCCAACAAAGCCAAACACAAATCTCCATTATCGCTCATCAAGAACAAATGGCAACACCGAAGTTCGCACCACGACTATAGCTGTCTCCCCTCGTCTAGCTATGCTGCCACCAGCACCATGGTAGTCAGATACCGCGGATCGATGTTGATGGTGGCTGTGCAATGGACCTCAATATCAATTGAGGTTAATTTAACAATTTGAAATTATTTTGTAACTAAAGCTGGTTGTTGAGCTCAAAACCGTGTAGTCTGATAAATTAAGTGATAGTTTCCGTGTCATTTTATTTGACAAAGTGATAATTATAAATGTCTATTTTAATTGAAAAACTGATAATTTTCAATGACAAAGTGATGGTATAAAGTGAGAAATGATAAGTTTGTTATTGGGCTTGTAAACAAGACCAACACAAGAGGAGAATAGACTGCATGCAAACCTGATGAGGTTCCTTCCTTCAATTGGTAATAGGAGGAGTAGTCCATCAAGCTTATATGTTAGTCTACCTCTCTATAATTCTTTGATGTGGGATCACATGTGGATTATTTTCCAACAACAAGGGAGTATTATGTGACAAGGTAGTAGTTTTATCTGACAAATTAATAGTTTTAAGTGTCAATTTTAACTTTTAAGTGACAAATGGACATTTTAAGAGACAAAGTGATAGTTTTAAGAGACGAAGTAATAGTTTTAAATTTTAGCTTTATGGTACAAATTGACATGTTTAAGTGACAAAGTAATTGTAGATGAACCTGATGTTGATGATTTGATCTCATGGAATAAAGAGGAATCCAGTTTCATTGCCAGGCTACATATCCAACTAACTTAGGTTACATATCCAAGGCTTTTATGAGCTGCATCTGCTATTAAACACTGCTTCACAGCATTTTTATAGTTAGGGCTACTATTTCAAGTTTGTTAGGTTACATATCCAAGGCTTCCGACATCTTACCGTCATATTTCTGGAATGTTGAACTGAAATTCACAATGCATATCCTAATTTTATAAGAATTCTGTGAATGCCTTGCAGTTCAATTTGTTGGCAAATTCATAAGCAATGTTTCAGGTTAACATATTTGCATATTTCTAATTCTTGGTTGAAACACATCTCAACTATCAAGACCTTTTTGTGCATATCTCGCATAACCTTCTGGCTCTCACGATTTTTTTTTTTTTTTTTTTTTTTTTTGCCAGTATGTGGCTAAATAAGATGCTTAACTGAGAATTAGTGTTTGATACATCTGACTAGTTACTAAAATGTTAAGACTTGGAGTAAACATTTAACATCATCATTAAGCTGACTTAATCTACACAAATGCTTGCAGTTGATCTGGTTGAAGTTTGTCATCCAAAGAATTATAACATTGGACTGCTTGCCTATTCTCCTTTGGGTGGTGGAAATCTCACAGGAAAATATTTAGATTCTGCTTCTGATGCTGCTAAGAAGGGAAGGCTAAATCTTTTTCCCGGTTATATGGAAAGATATATAAAATCTTATGCAAAGGTAAATATACTTCCTTTGCCGTCCTAGTATCTTTGGCCATAAATTCTTTGATTTTCCTTGAATTAATTAGATATATTATGCTTATGATTTCAGGAGGTTACTGCCAAGTATGTTGAGCTGGCTAGTAAGCATGGTCTGTCTCCTGTGCAGCTAGCACTTGCGTTCGTTAGAGATCGCCCATTCATTACTAGTTCAATCATCGGTGCAACTTCAGTTGATCAACTCAAAGAAGACATCGACGCATTTTTGACTGTTGAAAGGCCATTGCCTCAAGAAATTATGCAAGATATTGAATGCATTTTCAAGAGAAACAAGGACCCAGCAATTGATTGAGCCTCTTTTTTTTTCTTTTTTTTTTTAAAAAAAAATTTAAGTAGAAGGGCTCTTCAGTTGGAATCAGACTTTAGTATTTTTGGTGCCTACTGAAAATTCAAAACCCAAGTCAGGCATGGTGGATCTATCCCTCCTTCATTATCATTGATTGAACACTCTTCAACTTATTGAAATTTTATCATCAATTAACCATTGTATTAGAGTAATATATCCAATATTTTGTTGTAAAAGACCAAATTAGATTCTGGGAGAAATAAAGCTAAACAGCCATTCTTAAGTATTGATATTGGTTTAATTTTCATTACTAAGTCGAAGATTAACCCAGTGTAGTACTAGTGCTCCTTAATTTAAAAAACATATTGTTACATTGTGGTTTTTTTAAATCTTTTTTAGGTGAATTTAAAAGCAGCGATAACTTATTCTATTATGTAGTGTTTGGGAACAAGTATTTCATTTCAAATTATGAATTTTAATTATGAAATTATAAATGAAGAATTTGAGAATGACAAGGTTTAGGTATTCATTCTCAAATTCTCAACTTTAACTACTTTAAAAATCATGGTGGAATTTGATCCAAATTCAAATTTGAAAAGTTTTGATTGCCAAACAATAAATTTGAGCCAATTCCAAATTTTCAAATGAAATTATTGTTTCCAAACATGACATTAATATTTTTGAAATCTTTGATTGAAGAAAGTTATATTTTTAAATCAAAATTGACAACATATTATTACATTTTTCAACGTGTGATATCACGAGAATAACGTGAATAGAGTTAGATGATAGATATTATTATTATTATTATCGTCGTTGTTGTTGATTAATTCATTAATTGATGTATGGTTGCTAAAAAAAGACCAAGATAAAAAGGGGAACAAATAGTCCACATAGCACAAAAAAGACCTCAAAAGAACTTGAAATAGAATAACAAAAAAACTCTTTTTCCCATTATTGTGTGTCGTTTAATCAAGTTAGTCGATCATTAAGGTTGTGGAAGTGAAGAAACAGAGCCATGCATGCCCGCTAAAGTCGGTTAAGCTACAAATATTTATACATAATCTCTCTCCTTTTATTCATTTTTTTTTATTTTATCATCAATAATCTGCTATAAAATAAAATTAATCTAATTCCATTTTTCATGCATTAAATTTTTTTTTAGAATATTTTCCAGTCTGATCTCTGAATAATCCAGATTAATTCAATATTTATTGATTAAAATATATTAATGAGAGGGGGAAAAGACGGAAAAAAACATCTATGAAGATAAAAACAGGAAATTTGCAGATGCAGTTAGCAAACGAGAAAAAGGGTGCTTCTTTTTCCAAGAAATTGTTCAGATGGAATGGCAGATCATGTTAGTTATGGCCATTATGACCGTGATATTGACCAAGTAATTTTTATTTTCTCTGTTTACATACATATATATATTTTTATTGTTTATTGTTTGATTAAGTTTTATGTTGATTTAAATTGTTGAATAAAATTCCCCTCAAAAAAAGATTGTTTGTCGAGGAACGAACTGAATGGTTGAAGTTCTATATATTTTCATATGTCTCTTCACACGAGAGCCCTTTTGGCCTCATATTTGATATTGTTTATTTCACTTTAAATAAGGAGTGCTTTAGAGATTCGAACCCACAATCTCTTGACACGCTAACTTGTGATACAAGGCCAAGAAATGAACTCAATAAAAAGTTAGCTTATAGTTGAACTTGTGAAAGACCCCATAAAATATTATAACACTTTAACATTGTTGTGGTTATTTTTGTATTTTACTCTTGTGTTTATTTGTTGTGACTTTTGTTGCCGTTAATCTTCTTTTGGGTTTTCTATTAAGTATTGCATTAAGAACAATGGAAGAAATCTGTTGTTTTAGAAGAAATATCTTTAATAAAAGTAATTTTATTGCTTGTAGTAGGCTAGAGGGTAACAAGGGATAAATGTAAGGAACTTTTGTCTCATAGTTAAAAATAACTAAATGAAGTAAAGTGAATTATTATAAGTTATTTATTTGGTTTTTTAGTTAATTTATTTATTTTTATTGCAGGAAGGAATGGGCTAGGTGAGAATCGAACCCATCATATTTTCTGAAAAGTAGTACTTGCTCTCTAACTGAGACAAGACCCGATTTCCATTTTTTAAAATTGGAGTGTGCAGCTTAATAAATGTATTCATGTGATATAAAAAATAAAAATAAGAAATAATTTTTTTGATGTGCTTTTGATTTGATAGATTTTTGTATAAAAGGTGCAAGTTTTATAAAGTATTTTCCATGAAAACTAACCCAATTTTGATTAATAGCAGTACGTAAATCTTGATAATTTTTTAAAGTTGGTGAGATGAGTAATAGTATACTAGTAGTGTAGTAGTATGAGGATAGCAACTCGATCTATCTTAGAGTTAAAACAAGATCGCATCATATTACATAGCCGAATAATAAAAACTTACAGATTTACTATCATATTACATAGCCGAATAATAAAAACTTACAGATTTACTGAATCAACACGTATGTGAAAGGAAAATTTAGCATTAATAAGCCAACCTATTTTCTAAATTATATCACCTTTCAATTGTTCTTAAATAATCTCAATTGTTATATGTGTATCGAAATGCACCCAATTTGAATAAATCTGGTGTTTTAATAGCTAAACTTCGTTTGGAAAAGTAGGAAGATCTATGGAAAAAGAATGTAGATTTAATGTGTTTTAATGCCTAAAAAAAGTTAAATATAAGATAAATTATTTAGGATGAGGACTTTTTTAGCGAACACGTGCAATAATGATTATTTTAGAATAACTAAATGGTGAGTTTATAACTGCATTTAAACTAGTTCCGGGTATAATTTATGAGAATCATGGGTTAACTTAGTATTATCTTTTGACACGGCCCCAAATGTGTTGTAAAAAGCTTGGTTGAAGGAAGAGGAGGATGTGATGCAAAGCCTGAATCTCCAACTTCTTGTAATGCTTTGAAAAACAATCGTTGTAGGCATCAAGTTGATCCTATCAATCAAATTTAGGCTATGAGAAAATTCTTTGGCATGCCAATTATGTTCTTTAATTAGGGACATTTTTCAACCATCTAAGTGTTTTTTATGTGGGAATTTACGGGCTTTATTCTTTATGTGATTGTCCATAGATGGTTTCTTTTTTCTTGTTGTGACTTATTTGGTTTCCCCAATTTGTAGGCACTCATTTCTCTGAAGAAAGGTACTCACTTGATCAAGTACAGTAGAAAAGGGAAGCCCAAGTTTTGCCCATTCCGACTTTCAGCGGTGCATTTTCTTCCATCTTTTCTTTAGTGTGCACAATTAGGATTGCTTCTCTTTATAGATTCAATTGTTTAATGATTCAAAATGTTGCCTATCATGTAGAAAATTTTGCATTCGAAATGATTTAAGGATTTTGTATTCATTTCAACATATGTTAAAAGCGTAGTATGCTATGTCAAAGTTGCATGATGTTTTGTCAATATGAATTTTTTATGTTTGTTTGTAATGTCAACCAACATATTACAAAGTTATGGAGTATGAACTTTTGAGTATTATAAAATAAAGGTTTTTCATCAATTACTATTAAGGAACCAACTCAACCAAAAGTTTAAGTTGATGTGGGAACCCCGAGATATGTTATATACTCTAACACGAAGACCTTTGGGCTAAACGTGTGGATGCAACACAGGCTCTTCTCATACCTGGTGCTGAACATTTCACTTTAAATGAGCGGTGGCTGAGATTCGTACTCGTGACCTCTTGTCATACTGACTTCTAATACCTTGTCAAGAAACCAACTGAACCAAAAGCTTAAGCTAATGGTTGAAGTCCTAGGATATGTTATATACTCTAACAAGCTGATGGTTGAGGCCTCAAGATATGTTATATACTCTGACAATTACTTAACGGTTACCTGTTGGAAAACTATTGTTGACAATCAAATGAAAGGACTCGTGATTCGTGTGAAATTCACAGGACGAGATAAATCTAATTTGGTTATCACGTGGAGAAGAAAGAAATTTGAAGCTATCTTTGGTCGAGAAAATCATCCCCGGACAAAGAACGGTATACTTCTTTCATTTTGTAATTATTGGTATATGCTATGCGTAGTTAAAGATGTTATTGTTTACTCTCTCAATTTGGTTTGAATATTTATCCTGTAGGCTGTATTTCGTCGATATTTACGCCCTGAAAAGGATTACTTGTCTTTTTCACTTATATATAATAATGGTGAAAGATCTCTAGACCTGGTTAGTTGCACTTCACTCAGTTAGCTTTTTTTAAGTTGTAGCAATTTCATATAAATGAACTATCAAGTGGAACTTTCATAGTTTTCTTTGCTCGATGCTAGATTTGTAAAGATAAAGCAGAAACAGAAGTTTGGCTTGCGGGACTTAAGGCTTTAATTGGCAAACGAAATAGACGCATAGGAAGTGAGATATCTGATGTGAGTTTTCCTTGCTTGCACATGTACTTTTTAGTTGCAACATTTGCCCATATAAAGTGAGTTTTTTCGATCAAATGTTGTCCATATAATGTGTATACCTTTTAGTGATTGCAACGATGTTTTGAAGATGTTTTTTTTTCTTATTTTCAGTTTAGTGATGGCGAATATTTTCAAAGTGCCCGTTCATCTGGTGCAACATTAGATTTCACTTCAAGTATACGTGGTAGAACATCTGTAGATTGGAGTAGTTTGACATCAGATGTTGGGTCTGAGCAGGCAAATATGCAACCAAGAGGTAGCTCAGTAGACGCTTTTCGACTTAGTACAGATGGTTTTCGACTTAGTGTGTCAAGTACTCCAAGTTGTTCAAGTCAAGGTTCAGCCGGACCAGATGACATTGAATCATTAGGAGATGTTTACGTCTGGGGGGAACTTTGGTCTGAAGGAGGTGTAGCAGATGGATTTGGAAACCCACAGTCAACAAAGATTGATGTATTAACTCCGAAACCTTTAGAGTCTAATGTAGTTCTTGATGTACATCAAATAGCTTGTGGGGTTCGTCATGTTGCCCTCGTAACTAGGCAAGGTGAGGTTTTCAGTTGGGGGGAAGAATCTGGAGGCAGACTTGGTCATGGAATCGAAAGAGATTTCACTCGACCACGCCTTGTTGAATTTCTTGCTCTCACGAACGTGGATTTTGTTGCTTGTGGTGAATACCATTCATGTGCGGTGTCAACTTCCGGTGATTTATTTACTTGGGGGGATGGTGTTCATCATTCTGGCGTTCTTGGACATGGAACTGATGCTAGTCATTGGATTCCAAAACGAGTTTCGGGTGCTTTAGAAGGTCTTCAGATAGTTTCGATTGCTTGTGGCACTTGGCATTCAGCATTGACAACTTCAAACGGAAAACTATTCACATTTGGTGATGGAACTTTCGGTGTTCTAGGCCATGGTGATCAAGAAAGTGTTCCTTATCCAAAAGAAGTTCAACAATTGAGTGGCTTAAAAACAATCAAGGTGGCATGTGGAGTTTGGCATACGGCAGCTATTGTGGAGGTTGTGAGCCCGTCAACTTCTGGTAGCAGCATTTCTTCTCGAAAGCTCTTCACTTGGGGCGATGGTGATAAATATCGTTTAGGTCATAAAAATAAAGATGCATATCTTTCTCCAACATGCGTATCCGCACTTATTGATTACAATTTTCACCAAATAGCATGCGGACATAATTTTACAGTTGCTCTCACAACATCAGGCCATGTATTTACCATGGGCAATTCATCGTATGGACAACTCGGAAATCCATCTGCTGACGGGAAAGCACCTTGTTTGGTTCAGGATAAATTAGTAGGTGAGTATGTAGAAGAAATTTCATGTGGTGCACATCATGCCGCTGTCCTTACTTCAAGAAGTGAGGTATATACATGGGGAAAAGGCGCAAATGGAAGACTTGGGCATGGCGATGCAGAAGACCGCAAGAGTCCAACCTTAGTAGAGGCTTTAAAAGATAGGCTAGTGAAAAGTGTAGCCTGTGGTTCAAATTTCACTGCTGTAATATGCATCCACAAATGGGTTTCAGGTGCTGATCAATCTATATGCTCAGGATGTCGACAAGCATTTGGTTTTACACGAAAAAGGCATAATTGTTATAACTGCGGTTTAGTGCATTGTCATGCATGTAGTTCTAAAAAAGCTATTAGAGCAGCTCTTGCGCCTACTCCAAGTAAACCACATCGTGTTTGTGATGCTTGTTACAATAAACTTAAGGCTACAGCCGTTGGAAATGCGTCTGTTTTCAGCAAGAGACCTACTGCTGCTCCTCGTCGTGCAACGGATAGCACAAGAATCGACAAGACTGAAACACCATCTTCTAAGCTTTTGTTAACCCCTACGACAGAACCAGTTAAGTACCTTGAAGTTAAGAGTCAAAGATATGGGGGGAAACTAGAATCTTTCTCTATGGTTCGAGCATCACAAGTGCCTGCATTTCAACAATTGAAAGATGTTTCATTTCCGAGCTCTATAAATGCTCTACAAACTGCTTTGAGACCAGCTACACCTCCTCCGGCTCCTCCGATTCCTAACAGCACACCAACTCGACTATCCACACCATATGCCAGAAGGCCTAGTCCTCCTCGCTCTGGAACTCCTGTTGTGTCTAGAGGTATTGTTGATAGTCTTAAGAAGTCCAATGAAGTTCTAAGCCAAGAAGTAGCAAAACTTCACAACAATGTATATAAACCCTTCTTTAGATTTGATTTGTTGATCCTAAATGCTGATTTCGGTAAGTAAATCTGTTACTTAAATTAGTTTGCTTTCTTTTTAATATCAGCTTAAAAATCTGAAGCAAAAGTGTGACTTCCAAGAAGAGGAGATTCAAAAGTTGCAGAATAATGCTAGAGAAGCTTCCATGCTTGCTGCAGAGCAATCTTTAAGCTGCAAAGATGCAAAGGAAGTAGTTAATTCCTTCATCGTTCAGGTATTTCTTCTAGTTATGTTTGATTATTATTGGTCCTTTATTTCAATTGGCTAAAAATTTATAGTTCTTTGATTGCACTTCTTATTTATGTGAAGCTGTAGATGATGTTTATTACCATGCTTTTTGTTATCACTAACAAGGATAAGGTTGCGTATATCTTACCTGCAAAGATGGGAGCCACTGAATGGCATTGGCGTTTGGAATGTTGATGTCGTGTTTAGTTATTGTCAAATGCACATTCAACAATTTATGTTTTCTTGTTAGAAATGATTTGTTGTTGGTGTCCAACACAAATAGTTCTCCCTAATTTTATGACCAACAAGTTAGATTGGACATTGATTATGTATCTATTACTAACAACCGTAAAATTGCGTACGTGTGACTTAACAAATCCCGTTACACTGGGAGCCACTTAATAGTATTGGAGTAACAAAATGTAATATCCATTGTGAAGTTTACTTCAAATGACTGATTATTAGCATATCTCATTCAGCTGAAGGAGATGGTGGACAAATTTCCAAGTGAAGTGAGTCAAAGTGACAATCTCAAGGCCATGCACACCCAAATTTTAGCATTAATAGAAGCTAATGAAAATGAAGCATCCAATCCTCAAACTTCCTCAGCAGTAGAAGAATCACAAGATCATCAGAATCTACAGAGTAGTGAAAACAATGAAGCCCATGATGAAACTTGTACTAGAGGTCATAAGATCATATCTCTAGACTCAAGTGTATTAGGTGACCTATCAGCATCTTCTGAAAATATGATAGATGATTCCACTAATCAAACACCTTCATCATCTTACACAACAACATCAGAACCAGATGCTAAGCATAATGTACAAGATAATTGTGTTCAGGAATCTCAAGAACAATCAAATGACATAGATTCTTCAACTAACCAAAGCTTAGAAGAGAATTCACAAGCCCATGAATCTAATCCATCATCCTCACTTCATATTGAGACAAGAAGTAATGAAGGAGACGAAATCGGAACATCGTCGAGGCCATCTCAAACTTCATCAAGGGGTGATGGATCAAGACAGAGTATTGAACAATTTGAATGTGGAGTTTATGTATCTTTCATTCAACTTCGCAACGGTAATAAAATCTTCAAACGAGTTAGATTCAGGTAACATCTCTTCAAACCACTCCATAAATGATTTTCTAATTTTCTTGCAAAAACTAGGAGCAGAAAGTTGTGAAAAGATCTATATTTTCAGTGTTTGGAACCGTTTGATTGCACACAACTATCGATTTTCCTGCACTCATCTCTGCACGTAAAATGAACTAACTCGATTGCCATTTTGTTGTCTTTTATGTTACAAAATTTGGTATTAATACAGTTTATAATCAAATGATTTCGGCCATGGTCCATGCTTCCCCTGCATCAGTGCATATAAGTTCATGTATCTCCTTTTTCTTCCATCTGAGATTAATGTAATCTTGGTGAAAATGTAGAAAAATATTTAAATTTGAGGTTATATATGCCTTGTGGCATACCTAGGTGCCCTCTGATGTTTGCTAGTGAGGGCATTGGGTTTGATATATATATATATATATACATATATATATATATATATATATATATATATATATATATAACCAATTTAGGATCTCACATTTATTTTTTTATGATCCACCACTAATATATTCCCTCCGTCACAACGTTTGTTCCACAAGTAAGAAAATATCACAAAACAAATTTTAAACAAGATTCCAATCCAAATAAAACTAACTAGAATCTACTTCATATAATTGTGCTTGAATTTTCCATATATTTATTCGCAATAAACTAAAGAGAAAAGAAACAGTATTAAATTTTGTTTCCTTAGATTATTTAATATGTATTATTATTCTTTTATTTAGATTTACAAATGATTTATTCTTGAATTATGATTATTATTACATGCATTATCATCATCCTAGCTTTAACCCCATTGAAAATACCATTTGTGCAGTAAACGAAGATTTTATGAGACACATTTAGCTGAGGAATGGTGGAAACAAAATAGAGAAAGGTTGCTACGAAAGTACGTTCTTCTATCATCAAATAACGCACATACATCATCTCCCCGACATATTCAACCTTGTCAAGTAGAAGGGGAAAGCAGTGCTAATCAACAATGAATATTAATCAATGATGCACCAATTTCTGATGCTTCACTTGTTATTTGATGTCATGACTCACAATACTTGACCCCTTGTACCAATCTTACAAAATCACTAATTATTCTTCGGATATACTGCACATGACAATTTCTAATATGTATTTTTATGTATTAGGATCATAATTTGATCCTATATTTTCCTTTTTATGATTAAGGAAACAAAATTTTGGCATCTAATTAACTAAAAATAATAGTCCTTTTTATGCAAATTATACACTTCTTCCAATTTACATAGTTAAAAATTATAAAACAAATATTCATAACAACAAATTTTACTCGGTGGCCTGAGGTTTTGGCAAATTTCAGAGAGGTGGCCTAAAGTTTTCATATTTTCACATAGGTGATCTATAACTTTAAAGTTTGTTGAAACACTGTTTTGTCCACCAGTATTTAGAGTTTACTGATTGAAATTTAGCAAACTTACAAAGAAGTGTCAAATAGCCATAAAGTAACCCAGCCAAAAGACAAAATTTTAACATTCTAAATATTACTTGTGTCAATATGAAATTACTAAACATCATAAAATACTCTTTAAATCAAAAAACAAAAACATTTTTGCCACCAAACATAAACACTACATTGCTTAAGATTTTGACTTGCCACCACTTGGACCTCTTCCTCTTGCATTTGATTATCCTATCTTGCTACTCTTTTAAATTGTGACCTTTTTCACATTTTGAACAGTGAATTGAGTTGTTCCTTTTGAATAACTTAAGTTCATCATGTTCTTTTATTCTTATTTTTTTTGGCCTATGGGGAAGTTTATGTAATGGTGGAGGTTTCAACTTAGGGAGATGTGGCCTATTAACCCAAAGATCATGGCTAGGTGTAGCGTTGATTGAGGTGGCATACACATGATTATAAGCAACCTTGCCAAAATATGGACGGAAGTACTCACAAAGATCACCTCTACGCTCTTTGACACAAGCTCCAACATGCTTACACGGAATGTACCGTTCAAGTGAGCTCCATCAATCCCAATAAGAAGTCTACATCCACTTAAGAATCCCTTTGTTGCATGAAAACTAATAAAACATCTTTTGAATTGTAAGGGCCTATCAATTTTCTTCAAAAGATAATGGGCAAAAAAAAACCGAATTTTTTTCCTACACCTCCTCACAATAAAGCTGGAATTCTTGAAAAAGAGTC
Source organism: Amaranthus tricolor (assembly GCF_026212465.1). Classification (NCBI taxonomy): domain Eukaryota; kingdom Viridiplantae; phylum Streptophyta; class Magnoliopsida; order Caryophyllales; family Amaranthaceae; genus Amaranthus; species Amaranthus tricolor. Next base: position 34,072,906 of record NC_080047.1, read on the forward strand.
CTCATGCTTGCCATCAATAATCTGTTTTGCTGCCATTCTTACCCTAAACACATGCATTTTAAATGGCACCAAATTAAATCGATTATTTACCAGTTCAGTCATTAACTCAATTGATATGCCAGGGATATCTTTGATAGAATTGATCAATTTTTTTGTCAGCCAAGGCACATTTGCGTTTGGGTTTTTAGTGATCCTTTCACAAGTATGCTCAATGGATAATGTTTTGATCTGAAATGTTACCCTGCTAACCTAGATGCATGAATTCTAAAAGAGCACTTCTTTGGAGGCTTCACTTTAGCTTTCTTCCTTTATCCACCTTTCGAATTGGTATATGAATGTCCAATTTTCTGTTCACATGATATAATTTCTTTCCTAAAACACGCATCTTCTACCTTGCATTGGCGCAATATGTAGTGTACCTCCAACTAGAGTTGTACTCCCTGTAAACTTCATAACCTTGTTAAATGTAGCAATCTCATATAGCCTCTAATAACTTCTCCTTAGTATAAAACAACAATTCTACTTCCAAATGCACCTTATTGTCTGTGTCATATTCAAAATATTTTCCCTTCAAGTAATCTGGGTCTTGCCCTTCCTCATCACTACATGTGCTGCATCCAACATCCCATTGTTTATTATCATAACGATCACTAAAGTCATTATCTGCAATATCATTAACATCATTGACTTCCTCTAACGAATGTACTACCCATTCATCATCAGTAGAGATATCTAGCATTATTTGGCATATAACCAGAGCCATCACTTTCGGCATACTCCACAACCTCACAACCTCATTATACTTTGTCCTTAAGTCATTTATATAATCCCTCTCAAAATCGTATTCCATATCCAAAAAGTCACCTTCACCGACCTCTATGAATTCATTATGTCTATCAAGTGGCTCATGAAGCTCAGTTTCAAATGACCTTACTTGTGGTTGGTATATCATTAGGTGTAAACGGGTAAGCTCCAAACTACAATGTAATGTTTCTAAATGAGGAGATTCAAATGATTGTGGATGGTGTACATATGAAGTTATGTTATGAGCATATTGTGCAAGAAAGACTCAAAGTCACCATCCTGAATCCTCAATTTGATCCGATTAGTATAAGCAAATTGGTCAAACATTACTTATAATGTACTATCACTATTTATCTCAACCTTTTCATTTAAATGAGGAGCAATATTAAAAGCTCTTGCATTCTCAAGCTCCGACACATTCTATCTCTTATGTTCTTGCAAATGTCCCTCCCCCAATAAATCCAACATTTGGTATTCATCCTTATCAATATCCTTTATAAGATATTCAGAAGTCTTATAATCAATTATAAGATCAAAGACTCCTTGTTTTAACAAACAAGATATCACTAATACTAAAATAAAGAATGACAATGAAGTAAAATTACTTTAAAATGACTAAAAATTGAACATGAAGAAGAAAAGAACTCTGTAAAACAAACTCACAATGGCGCACAATACTTCCTAAAAAAATCATACAGCTTGATATATATTACACTGCAATGAAGTAAAATTTCTTGATTTCAACAAAACACATGACCAGTGATGACTATGTCATCATAAAAGCAAAGTAAACAAAAAAATGTGAATTACAATAAATTGACAAAAAATTAAACATGAACAAGGGAAAACATGCCATTAATCTATAAAATAAACTAACCCAAATTTAGGAAGAAAATACTCACCTCTTTGTAGGAGGGATTCTTCCCCAAGCTTGTTTAGGAGGCATAATAATAATCTTTGATTATAAATTGAAGATAAATGGAGGGCATCAAATTAGGAACTTGGAGAGACGAAGTGCGATGGAGACCCAAAGATTTTGTAGGAGGGATTCTTCTCCTATTTTGCAAAGGTTAAAAATGACTTTTATCATTAAAAAATACTCTCGGTTAGTTTTAAGACATATATAAACGATAAAATATATCTATGTGAGATTTTGTTAGATTTGTCTTATTGTATACTTTTTTTATTATATATATTTTTTTAATAATTTTTTATGATGTGTATTCCTTCGTGATGATGTCGATTGAGGGGTGCCTCTTTGAAGACCTTTTTCGAGCCGAGAGACTCTTTAACTGCGCTCTCCACTACGGGTATGAGATGTCGTCGTTCTTCCTTCCCCAAACCCTGATCATAGTTTTTATGAGCGGGATACACTAGGTATGATGATAATGATTTAGAAATATTAAGCTCAAAATTTACTTTCAAATATATACAAAAATAAACAAGAAAAACAAAAAAAAAACAGAGCGAGTATTAAATAAGAGCAAGGGCATTTTAGTAAACTTCAATTTTTTGTGGCCAAAATTGTGTTGCATCGAACTTAAGAGTTATAGGCCACTCACTTGCAATTATGAAAATCTAGGGCTACAGCTTTGAAATTTGCCAAATTCTCGGGCCACCACAGTGAAATATTCACCTGACTAAGTTTTAACTTAAAAATTAAGAATAACATCTAATTATAAATTGAGGATAGTACCAAAAAATAAACAGGACAACTACATTAAATTAGAGGGAGTATATCCTTTTAATATTTTTTCGTTACATCGCAAGATTTTCCTTTGTAGCAGGTAACGAAAATATAATGCAAATACAATACAAATTACAAATTACAAATTTGTATCCCCTTGTGTATAGGAATGAAACTCTTTTTTTTGTTGATTACCAAATGGACAGAACATTAAAATATAGTTTGCAAAGATATGTGTCACTCGAAAACGTGATCCAAGTTGTAGGCATATGAAAACTTTCTTATTGTAATATTTCTCCAAATAAGGTACTAGGAAATATTTTTTAAATTCATAACAAGATATAAATAACTACATCACACACTCAGCACAAAGTATGCAACAATAAGTGATCATATGTTTTGTAGATTATAAAATCAAAAAATGAACAGAGTTTATGACTCTTTTTGATTATTCAAATAAAGATGAGAAAACAAGATTTAAGTTTTCCTAAGAGAGGAGAGAAAAATCAGAAAAAAAAAGAATTTCAACAACCTTTCTCCTACATGCAACTTCCTCTATTTAAAATAGAGATTGCATGCTTTCATTCCATCACTTCAAACATTTAACTGACATTATAGTATGTATTTAATGAATGAATATATATCTTTATGTAACCATATTAACTGACAAAAACAATCAGAAAATACTAACAGACACGAACAAATACATTCGTTCGACTAAACACAACATCGTTTGACCTAACACATCCGCTTGACCAGATCAAGCAATGCCTATTTGGAGCTACTATTTTTCCTTGGCTTTTGTATATTAAAGCACTTTGACCTTAAGTTGTAACACTTACATGTTTCACTAATTTATATAGTGCTTGATAAATTATACCCTATTATACTTAAAATATCCTAACACAATATACATGTAGAAACAAGCTTATAGCACGGGTTTTGACAAAATTCATACCTTGAAGAGTTTTCTAATACAAAATTTTCATTGTAAAATAAAAATTTCGATCCTAATTGACATACGATTCAACTATCAAAAATCGGTGAATGATATGATCGTCTGTAGGATCATAATATTCATAAAATCATACGATTTTAATTGAAATAGAGTATTGATTGGTAGGATCAAAATAAATTTTTATAATCTTATGATCCTATGATCATTCAATACTTTAGAATATGATCCAACAAATATAGTCCGAATTATAATTAATTTTTTATGAACTATCATTCGCTAATTTCTTTTTCATACAGTTATAAGTTTGAAATATTTCATCAATATAATAAGTAGTAAAGTTCTTTACTAATATGAACTTTTAAAATTATTATTGATTGTTTATCTTTTTTATTGTTAAACAATAAATTTAAGCTTGTGTTTAGAAACAAGTAATTTATTTCAAATTATAGATTTTAATTATTGTCATGGTACTGTTTTTTTTTATTAATTTATTTATTTATTAATTAAACATCATATTACTAAAATACCCCTTGACCTTTCCGGATTGACTTTGACTTTTGGTCAATGGGCTTTCTGCTGGACTTCCCATCTTCCTTGGAAGGCTCATGGCATCTTACCTTCAGAATACTTAACTTCCCTGTCATCTATCTTCTTTGGCCATCCTCCTTTTTAGTTGAATAACTGTCCACCTCCCATTACTCCCACTACTCCCATGATCTTCCACCTTTCCTCTCTGAATTAACTTCCCCCTTCAATATTATAAATAGGGACAACCATCAGAGGGGAAGGGACATATGAAACAGCTTTTCCTAGTATCCTTGCTTACACTACTTCCTCAAGCCTTCCCAACCACTAGCACTAGAACAAGCAATCTCAATCCCGACCTTCCTTCTTGCATTCCTTCTACAATCTGTCATTCATTAATTTTCGATTTACGTTCTAACTTGAGCGTCGGAGGGGTTTTCCGGGAGATCACCCCCCGGACAAGGCTAACGTTATCTTGCAGGAATTCAGGTCACCTCCTATCATAAGTCGCTTCTCTTGATCACACTTCTACTTGTCTCCAGGTATTTCAAGCGTATCCCACTTCCTCGTTTCATCACCGAAACAGTTTGGCGCCGTCTGTGGGGAACTATACAAAAAGTCATGGCTCCCAAGAAGAACCCGACTCAAACCGCCACCGTGCATAGCACAGACACAGACACTTCAGCGGGCCACGCTAATAATCAAGCCGTGACTCGCCGTGATCTGGACATGCTAGCGCGAAATCTCACGGCCGCGTTCTCTGAACAACTCCGCGCCGTCATAAACAATACCCCTACTCAACAACGGGTACTGGAAGACATGGCGAACCAAATAAAGAACTTAGAGGAACGAATCGAGCCCCGTCAAGAGATACCAAAATCTCATGAATCTCAAGACGGGAACTCGAGGACTTCCCATTCCAGTAGACGCAATAAAAATAGGCGGGAAAGGTCCAAAACTTACCCGCACCATAGCAAGACAGATACACGAGATGGCGAATCCAAAACCGCCACTCCAGATGCCCGAACCTTCATAGAGAGCAAAAAGCGAAAGACGTCTGAGAGCGTCCAATCCCTGGTAGATAAAAGAAGGGAGGAAAGGAAAAAGGCACAACTCGCCGGGTCTAGCCGTCCCCTCACTCCCACCTCCATGCCGCGGAATGAGGACGACAAGAGTGTCCTTCCCGAAGAGCCAATATCATTAGTCTCTCCCCTGGCCAGAGAGATACTGAATACTCCCAATCCCGGGAAAATAAAGGTACCAAACATGGCTGCTTTCGATGGCACATCATGTCCGCAGGAACATTTGACGGCATATAAGAATCTTATGTTGTTGTACACCACCAACTCATCGTTATGGTGTAAGTTCTTTCCAACTACTCTTACAGGAGTAGCTTTGACATGGTACACCTCCCTTCCCGGAGGAAGCATCCACAACTTTGCCCAACTAGAGGGCAAGTTCTTAGGCCACTTCATAGCCTCAAGAAGGCAGGAGAAATCAAACTTCCACCTGCTTAGTGTCACTCAATTGGAAGGAGAATCCATATCCTCATATCTTAAGAAGTTCCATGAGGCAGTGCTGGAAGTGACTGATTTTGAGGAGTCGGTTGCCTTGAACGCCCTAATCAACGGAATGAAGGCCCAACGGCTGAAGTTCCAGTTGGTTGAAAGTCAAGTAAAGACGTATGCAGAGGCCATGAAACAATGCCAAAGTTATGTCACGGCGTCAGAGGTATGTCAAGCACATGATCCAAAAAGGCGAAAATTTGAGAAAAAAGATGATGGGCCCCCCCGTCAATCCTCACGAAGCAGGGAGGAGCATTCTTCGAGGAGAGAGAAGATTTACATGCCGCGTCGTCCTACGCCGCCGTCTGATATGGGACCTCCACGAGCTCGACCCGTATATGTTACAGAAGGAGAAACTAGGACACGGAATCTGGGAGATGGAGGAAACGACCCCTTATTCAATCGAAACAGGAGGGACATTTTCTTCGCTGTTCGAGATCAATTGCCAGCTCCACCTCCAGTTACCACCCCCTCTGATAGGCGCAACTATAATCTGTGGTGTGATTATCACAAAGAGCACGGCCATACTCTGGCACAATGTCGCGAACTAAAGCGCATCTTGCATCAGTTGGCTAATGAGGGAAAACTGTCCAGGTTCCTCAACAGGAGAGATTATGATGCTGGAAGAGAAGGGGAAAGGAGGCCATGGCAACAGAAACGCCGATCCCCCAAGCCAAACGAAGCAAGACGCGAAAGTTCCGACACTCAAGGAACGATCAACATGATTTTTGGGGGATACACTGAGGAATATCCCACTATCCGCGCGGCAAAAAACAGCGTCCACACTTTGCTGAAAGGACCTCCCATGGCCACATCTAAGGGACCGGTCATGAAATTCGATGCCACGACCTCCCAACCGCTGCAACAACCCCATACCGATCCCCTGGTGGTCTCTCTCAAAATTGGGCAAATGAAAGTCAGACGGGTGCTGGTAGATACGGGAAGCACGGCTGATCTTATTACAATGGAGTGCTTAAGAAAAATGAAGTTCGAGGAAAAGCACTTACAACCCCTAGACAAACCACTGATTGGGTTTGGAGGGAGTCAGGTCATTCCGTTGGGCACGATCATTCTCCCCGTACGGGTAGGGGAAAGAAGTGAAAGCCGGACCATGCCCATACGGTTCACAGTGGTAGATCTCGACTTCCCCTACAATGCTATCATGGGGCTCCCACTCATTAATAAGATCAAGGCTGCAATCTTTCCCCATCAACTCTTGCTGCAGTTCGAGACAGATAATGGAAAAGTTGGCATTCTCAAGGGAGACCAAGTGACGGCTATGTCCCAGCTGTCATGAGCGTGTACATGGAAAATCTCAGCACGCATGAAAGGCCTCGCCCCATAGAACGATACGAGGAAGTAGACATGTTCGAGGGGAAACAGATCAAGGTAGGGAAAGATCTTCCTAGCACGGTCAAACAGGACATAGTGGCCACCATTGCTGAGTTCCGCGACGTCTTTGCTTTTTGCACGGAAGAAATGCCTGGCATCCCTACCAGTGTCGCGTGTCATAAACTTGACATCAAACCAGGCTATAAACCCATAAAACAAAAGCTACGACATCAAGGAAGAGAGCGGACTGAGGCCGCCAAAGAGGAAGTCGAGAAGTTGTTGAGAGCCGGATTTATTAAAGAATGCAAGTATTCTGAGTGGTTATCCAACGTTGTCCTGGTGAAAAAACCAAATGGCAAGTGGAGGATGTGCGTCGACTTCACGGACCTGAATAAGGCGTGCCCTAAAGACGATTACCCACTTCCAAAGATAGATCGTCTGGTGGATTCTACAGCAGGCCATGCATTATTAAGCTTCATGGATGCCAATGCCGGCTATCATCAGATTCCGTTGGCAATTGAAGACCAACCTCACACGGCCTTCATTACCAGCATGGGAGTCTATTGCTACAAGGTTATGCCCTTCGGATTAAAAAACGCGGGGGCAACTTATCAAAGGATGGTCAACAAGGTTTTCCAATCTCAGATTGGACGGAATTTAGAAGTATATGTAGACGACATGATCACAAAAAGCAAACAAGCAAGTCAGCACGCCGCAGACTTACGAGAGACGTTCCTTACCCTTCGAAAGCACCAAATGAAACTCAATCCTGACAAGTGTGTGTTCGGAGTTACCGGAGGGAAATGCCTGGGCTTCCTGGTAGACGAGCGAGGCATTGAGGCAAATCCCGATAAAATCCGGGCTATACAAAACATGAGATCTCCCACCTCAGTAAAAGAAGTACAAAAGCTCACGGGGTGCCTGGCTGCTCTTGGAAGATTTCTTTCCAAGTCCGCGGATAAATGTTTACCCTTCTTTAAAACAATAAAACAACAGAAGTTCGAGTGGACAGCTGAAGCAGAAGAGTCCTTCCGCCAACTTAAAGAGCACCTGTCCACCTTGCCAAAACTAGTTTCGCCCATCAAAGGGGAGAAGCTAGTCCTATATGTCTCTGTCTCCGAATATTCGTTATCCGGAGTACTGGTTGCGGAAAGAGAAAAGAAACAGCTTCCTATATACTACATAAGTCATGCATTCCGTGGCTCGGAGGGAAACTACGGTGAAGTCGAAAAAGTCATATTCGCAATCATCATGGCAAGCAGGAAATTGAAGCCCTACTTTCAATCCCACCAGATCATCGTCCGGACTGATCAACCTTTGAAAAAGATTCTGGAAGGGAAAAACAAGTCAAGCCGCGTCACAGATTGGGCAAACCAGCTGGCGGATTTCGGCATCGAATATGAGCCTCGAACGGCAATCAAAGCCCAAGCTCTGGCTGACTTCATTGCTGAAAGCACTCTCCCCTATCATCCTGAACCCAATCAGGAATGGAAGTTGTATGTAGATGGGTCCTCTACCCAATCAGCAAGTGGTGCTGGACTCCTCATTGTGTCTTCCGCCGGGGTCCGTATGGAAAGGGCGGTCAGGTTCGAGTTCGCAGCATCCAACAACGAAGCCGAATATGAAGCATTATTGATGGGACTGAGAATTTGCTACGAAACGGGAGCCAAAAAATTATCCGCCTTCTCCGACTCCCAATTGATTGTTGGACAAGTGAACGGGGAATTCGAAGCTAAAGATGACAGCATGAAAATGTACCTGCAGCAAGTAAGGGAATTTGTTCAAAAATTCGACAAGTTCACGTTGGAGCACATTCCAAGATCCCAGAACGCCCAAGCTGATTCCTTGGCCAAGCTTGCCAGCTCAGCAGAAACATCCGCGGCTCGAGATATAATCTGGGAAGTACTTCCTAACCCCAGCATCAACTTCATGGTCGATACCATCGACAGATCAGAAACATGGATGGAGCCATACATCGAATATTTGCGGAGTCAGACGCTTCCCCAAGATGAATGTCAGGCCAAAATGCTCCGGAAGAAAGCCAGATGGTTCGAACTCCACGAAGGAATGCTCTACAAGAAGTCATATACACACCCCCTCCTGAAATGCGTATCCCCTGAAGAAGGAAACTATATCCTCCGCGAAATACACGAAGGGGGATGCGGTATACACCAAGGAGTACGGACTGTCATTGGGAAAGTCCTTAGAAGTGGATATTATTGGCCCTCACTCCGAGAAGACGCGGAGTATTTGATCAAAAGATGTCCTGAATGTCAGTACCACTCAAAGATAGGAAGGAAGTCATCTAATTACTTGACCGCCATGCAAGCCGTCCTGCCTTTCGACAGATGGGGCATGGACCTCCTTGGTCCCTTCCCTCCGGCAAAAGGGCAACGCAAATTCATCATTGTGGCCATTGATTATTTCACAAAGTATGTGGAAGCGGAAGCCCTTAGTTCAATCACGGACAAACAAGTCTGTCAGTTTATATGGAGGAATATCATCACAAGGTACGGCATCCCCCGGGTGATCGTAACAGATAATGGAAGGCAATTCGTCAACAAGAACACCATCGAGTACTGCAACAAGTTTAACATCCAAATCAGATTCAGTTCAGTATCCAGGCCGCAAACTAATGGTCAAGTAGAATCCGCAAACAAAGAGATCCTGAATGGCATTAAGAAGAAGATAGAGGGGGTCAAAGGTAATTGGGATGAAGAACTACCAGGCGTCTTATGGGCAAGTCGAACGACCATCAAGGACGCAACGGGGCATACACCTTTCTCTTTAGTATACGGATCTGAAGCCGTGCTCCCAGTCGAAATAGGCGTACCCTCTACAAGGGTCACCTACTACTCACACGACGAAAATGAGGAAGGAAAAAGAGTAAACTTAGATCTGCTGCCAGAGACAAGAGGAAACGCAATGCTGAGATCAATAGCACAAAAACAAAAGATGATCCGTAGCTTTAACCGTCATGTCAAAACCAGACGTATTCAAATTGGTGATTTAGTCCTCCGAAAAGTAGAAGCTACGGGAAAGATCGTGGAGAAAGGAAAGTTAGGGGCCAACTGGGACGGACCTTTCAGAGTCACCCAAATCGTCAAACCAGGAACTTTCGAACTAGAAGACATGAAAGGAAAAAAACTACCCCGTCCATGGAATGGAGACCACTTAAAGAAATTCTTCATTTAATAAAATTTGCAAGGGGCAATCAGTTACTAGTTACTAGTATCAGTGTTAGCAACATCAATCCGCGACTACAGTCCTTCCGCAACATAATTGCGTTGTAATTCAAAATTACTTTAATCATCGCTTGTATCCTTAACAATCATTAATAAACAGGTTCTATTTTCAGATTGTCCGGCTCTTATGTTCGCAAATGTTTGGTAAAATTCTTTTGCAAATCTTATTAAATCAATAATATCCATAAGTCGGACCCTTGAGAGGGGGCCCATCATCAAATCATTTTGTCACTAACGAACTTGCTATAATTCGGACCCTTAGAATAGGGTTCCAAAACCAAAAATCATTTGAAGCATTCACCATCTGTTCGTAGCATCGATAAGTCGGACCCCCAGTTTGGGGTCCCCTTGAGTTCAAAATATTCTAAGTTTCTCACGATGATGTTTCCCAACCGGGACATCGATAAGTCGGACCCCCAGTTTGGGGTCCCTAGAGTTCAAAACATTCCAAGTTTTTCACAATGATGTTTCCCAACCGGGACATCGATAAGTCGGACCCCCAGTTTGGGGTCCCTATTGTTCAAAATATTCTAAGTTTTTTACTATGACGCTACCCAACCGAGACATCGATAAGTCGGACCCCCAGTTTGGGGTCCTTGAGTTCAAAAGAAAATCCCAGGTCTCCCACTAAGGTAACCCGCAGCCGGGACATCTACAAGTCGGACCCCCTTACTGGGGTCTAAAGGCTGAAAATATTTCAAGTACAAATTTCCTTGATGACGTCTGCGCGTGACATCGAAAAATCAGCGTTCTCCAAGTATTATTCCGCAGCCTCAAAAGAGAGAAGCCACGGCTCAACGTATAAAAGCATGGATACCACGAATAAACTCCATAATCAGGAATATATACATCAAATATTCAAAATACAGAGTTGAATGTTTACAAAAATCAAAATTACAAAATTGCAAGATCATACATCCGCCAAAAAAGCCTCGACGTCTTGATCCGGCGGCAGAGGAGGCTCGATCCTTCCCTCTTCAAGACTGGGGGTGAAGCTTACATAATCTTCAACGTTAAACGGCTCCACCCCGATCTCGGACAGCTCTCGGGACAAGCCCTGGAGGTTCCTACCTTCGTCAATAATAAGATTCGATAAATCAAGGCACAAAACCTCCAGGTTGGAGAGCGTCAAGTTTTCCGGGACATCTGACGCCGGAGGAGAAGAGAGAGCCAGCTGATCCAAGTCTAGGCATAGAGCCTCCCTCTCAGCCTCAGCATTCATCTTTTCGGACCAGGCTCTCCTTTCATCCGCATCCCAAGCAGCGTCGACCAGTACCGCCGACTCCCCGTCCAAGACAGGAGCAAGGTTGGACAAGGCTTCACTTCCCTTCTGATCAGCAGTTTGCTGAAGAGATGTAAAGTCCATGCCCAACTCTGCGGCAGCCAAACGATACTTTTTGTCGCTGATCAGGGTTCCGGCTCTCACCATCTCCGCCGTCAGATCTCCAAGGAACTTCGACGCTTTCGGCTCATCCGAAAGAAGCCAATCTCGAGCCATCCGGGCCTTCCTGGTTAGACACAATTTATACACTTTGGCCACGGATAGAATCATCTTGAAATGGGCTGAATCAGTCGATACTTGCTGCATAAGTTGCTGGTTCTAATGAACGAGCTTGGCATGGGTATCCATCAGCAAGCCGACTTCATGGCCGAGGCTCGCAGACCAGGTGGAAGCAGCATCTAAGTTCTCGATGGTCTGGTCCAGCTGCTTCCTTGCCCTTTCCCGCCATTGTTCGGTCCTGACCAAGCGCTCTTTCAGCTCGGAACACTTGGCCAGTTTCTCTTTTAGGCCCGGCAGGTCCTCCCGCAATTTTGATATCTCGTCATTCAGCTCCTCACAGCGGGAGGTAAGGGCGGCAATGGTTTCCTGGTCCGCGGCACTTTGACGGTTTGCGTCGAGCTCGAAAGCCAACCGTATGAATGCCTGCAAAGAAACGACAAGGGATGAAGTCCGGAGACCAAGTAATAACACTACTAAGCATAAAAGAGTAATTACCTCTGCCGCCGAAGCTTGTGCCTGACGCACTCTGTCACGGGGGGCATGGATTCTAGTAGGTCGACGTCCACCTTGCTGATTAAGTTGGACGTCGCCCTGTTAAAACGAACAACTAAGCCCTTATGCCCCAACTCCGGAAAGGGTGTCTCGTGTCGAAAAGGAAAAACTTCCCGACGACGATAAACCTCCGCGAATTGTGATGAGGGAGCCGCGGAAGACTCCCCCACCTTCTCCTTCTCCTTCTTTGAAGATGGCCGTAGAGAGTCCGAAGGGGGAGACGCCTCCTCCTCAACCGACCCTATGCGGAGAGGTACGGCCGTAGGGATCGCACCCACAGAGGGCCGCTTGGCCGAGCTCTCCTTGCGGGAAGAAGAATCCCGCTTCCTCTTCTTCTTCCCACTCTTTTTCACCCCCCTTGTCTGTGGAGGAATCACCCTCTCAGATTCATCGGGGATGTGAACTTGTTTTCTCTCTTCGAGAAGTCGGAGAGCCTCTTGCTCTGAGGGCACGTCCTCCAGACCCTTCTCTACAGTCGCCGAGTCCTACAAAAGAAAAAGTTAGGAAGAATCAACAGGGATCTTTCATAACAAAGAATTTTGTGAAGTTATACCTTCGGAGGAAGGGGAAGAGGCTTATCCTCGGGTCGTTGTATGGCCCCTTGAGCAAGTCTTAGAACGCTGAATTTCTTCATCAGCTCCGGACTCTTTGCTCGAAGATTCTCCTTGGCTATCCCTGTAAAAATCGCGAGTTAGAAGCAGTTAAACATATCATAGGAAAGAAAAGGAAGAAACCCGGCCATTCTTACTCCGATCGATAGCCAAGCTGATGCCGAATGATGAGAGGAGGTTCTCGTTCTCCAACTCAGGGCGACCAGGTATCCAATTAAGTTGGACGTTCATTGGTTTCCTTCCCAACTGAACGTCCATCTTTGCGTACTCTATGATCACCGCGTCACTAAAAGAACACTGCGGGATCCCATTATTAAAACCCGTGAGGTTGGGTTTAATGTCAAAAGAGGTCTTGATGTTCCATCCCTCTGAATTATACAAAAATGCAAATTTCGTCCTATACCCCTTCTGGTTATCGGGGAGGTCTTGGACTATCTTCAGTCCTCGACGGTGTGTAAAAGTAATCCAGCCACAGCCGTATGATTGCGAATTACATAGGCGGGCTCTAAATATGTATCTAAAAGCTGTGAGTGTTGGTGGCACGGCCAAAACTTTGCATAGGATCAAAAAGGCCACCATACAACCCCAGGCATTTGGGTATAACTCGGGCACTGAAATGTTCAAAAACTCTAACACCTCCCTAAAAAACGGGTGAAGAGGAAATCTGAGCCCTAATTCAAAAGAAGGAAAGTATACTGCTATACAATGTGGGGGAGGAAACCTAACGGTGTCATAATTCCCCGGGGTAATAATGTTTATATTATCCTTCAAACCCCACTTTTGAGAGATGGCCTCCCGGCGGTTGTCTAGATCCCTTTTGGTCTGTAAATCGATGAAGTAATTTAGGGGCCCGCCGTTTGGAATGTAGAATGGAGGAGGAACTGGCGCTGCACTCTCCCTTCCGGAAGACTCGGCTGATCCTTCAAAGTTTTCCATATCTACATACAATAACCCTTCTAGGTCAGGATTTATTCGCGGCAAGTAATTTGGAAAGAAAGCAACGCTCACTTCCCAAGGAGCAGTTTTTATAATTTCCGGAGGGTATATAGGGGATACAGACGACTCATCCCCATCTTTTATTGGTTCATAATGAGGGGTAATTCTCACCGAACTACTTTCATCCGAGTCATTCATTGGTAACCCCTTTTTATTAAGACGCCTAGGTACTATCAAAAGAGTTTCCGGCAAGTTAGTAGGGTTGGTGTCTGAGTTAGCTATAGTCTCTTGAGTAGCCGCGACGTCCATGTTAAAAATAAAGTAGTAGTCGAAACTTGTAAAGAATAGAGACTAAATTCATAAACAAATTCAAAGTTCTAGGCTAACATTCAAGAACAGTTTGAAGAATAACTTGAAGAAATTCGAAAAATCTGGGAAAAGTTTGAATACCTTGAAGAAATTTGATGATTTGTCAGAAATTTGATGAAGATCTGTTAGAAACTTTGAAGATCTTCAAAAGATTTGTCAGAAGTATTGAAGAAGGGATGAAGATTGTCCGAGCGTTTCTCTACTTTCTCTTTCTCGCAATTGGAAGATTTGAAGAAGTTAATGAAGATTAGGTGAAATGGAACTATTCCAACTACCCTATTTATAGCAGCAATAAATGCTTCACTTGGGACTTGAGCATTCGAACGAAAGGATGGAATTCCGGAGGAAAACTGGGAAGTCGATAAGTCGGGGAAAACATACTTTTTAAGTGTTTAGTGATGACCGTGAAGTCTATTAGTCGGACCATGGTTGAAAGGGTGTGTTGCGAAATTTTTCTAAGTGTTAACTCTTGAATATAGCTGGAAGGTCGAAAAGTCGGACCCCCAATTAGAGAGGAACGTCATAAATATGTTTGAATGTCAAAGCCATCCAACCTGTGGGTCGACAAGTTAGACCCCCAGGGAGGGAGGAGCAGATAATTATTCAAGTCCTTTAGCTCTCGAATATGTCCGGAGAGTCGACAAGTCGGACCCTAAACTGAACCTCCAGAAAGGAAAATCATTTTAAGTATAGAGATTACCCATTCTTCCGTCCGACTTATGGACACGGCGGGTAAAATGTGATGGAAGGAAATATAAAAATATCTCAAGGGAGAAGGAAATCCGTGTGATCGATAAGTCGGACTCCTTGGTGCACCCAGTCATAATATAAAGAGAAGTCCCATATTTCTGTATGATTAAAGACACGGGTCTGCGAGCTGGTTCCTCGTCATAAAAGAGGAGGGGTGAAAAGTAAAGTGGCTGATTCCCATATTTATCCGTGTGGTCGATAAGTCGGACCCCCAAATGACCCTAATCCAAGTAAAAAATTCTAAGTATAGAACCTCTCATGTGTGTCCGTAGGATTGAAGATGCGAGTTATGGGGCTCATTCCGTATCATGCTGGAATAAAGAGGGCTGCTTGGACCAAGTACTGAATATTTTTAAAGATATCCGTGTGGTCGATAAGTCGGACCCCCAGGGGGTCCTTCTCTTTCTCAAAATATTCTAAGTATTAAAGAGGGATTCTCGTGCTGAACTTACGAGTGAAGATGCAAACTATTAGTTCGCGGCATAGTTCAACCATAGGGGTAAAAATATCTTGAGAAGAATGCAATGCCGCGTCATTACTAGGAATCTGATTCGTAAAAACCCTTGGCGTTACGCGGCATCGGTTCAAAACAGACAGTTGATTTAGTCCGCATAGTCGATAAGTCGGACCCTCCTTGGGTGTTTTGTTGAGAACCTGATTTCTGCGATATCAGTGAAAGCAAAGGTCGAGACAAGATGTCGCGGAATCTAGATCCCACAGTCACTATTTCGCTGTTGTAATATAACGCGTCTGGGGCTACTCCGCGGCATACTTCAAGCCGCGGCTTCACATGCCCGTTTGGCCCATGTTCAATATGTTCTTACCTAACAAGCTTAAAAGGTCATATCCTTTTCATTATAACTCAGAATTCAGCGCAAGGACTGTCGATTCAAAGCTTGCAAACTCAATTTTTAAGATCCTTAAGGAGATTCGCCAGGGCACCTGTTTTTCCGCATAAAGGAGGATGTTTCTAGTCATTGTGGTTCTCCCCTCACATCACCCTTCATGCGTGGGGCTAAATGTCATGGTACTGTTTTTTTTAATTAATTTATTTATTTATTAATTAAACATCATATTACTAAAATACCCCTTGACCTTTCCGGATTGACTTTGACTTTTGGTCAATGGGCTTTCTGCTGGACTTCCCATCTTCCTTGGAAGGCTCATGGCATCTTACCTTCAGAATACTTAACTTCCCTGTCATCTATCTTCTTTGGCCATCCTCCTTTTTAGTTGAATAACTGTCCACCTCCCATTACTCCCACTACTCCCATGATCTTCCACCTTTCCTCTCTGAAGTAACTTCCCCCTTCAATATTATAAATAGGGACAACCATCAGAGGGGAAGGGACATCTGAAACAGCTTTTCCTAGTATCCTTGCTTACACTACTTCCTCAAGCCTTCCCAACCACTAGCACTAGAACAAGCAATCTCAATCCCGACCTTCCTTCTTGCATTCCTTCTACAATCTGTCATTCATTAATTTCCGATTTACGTTCTAACTTGAGCGTCGGAGGGGTTTTCCGGAAGATCACCCCCCGGACAAGGCTAACGTTATCTTGCAGGAATTCAGGTCACCTCCTATCATAAGTCGCTTCTCTTGATCACACTTCTACTTGTCTCCAGGTATTTCAAGCGTATCCCACTTCCTCGTTTCATCACCGAAACAATTATGAAATTATTAATGAAGAATTTGATAATGACTAAGTTCAGAAAGTCATTCTCAAACTCTTAATTTTACCTACTTTTAAAACAATGGTGAAATTAATTCAAATTCAAAATTGATTTCATTGTTTTTTTTAAACATTAAATTTAAGTCAATTCTAAATTTCTAATTAAAATCATTGTTTTTAAAAAATTATTAATGTCGTAAATTTATTTTTCAAAATGTATATTATGACTAGAATAAAATTTCATGATATTAGTTTATTTGTAAGAACTTAGAATATAATCTTATGATCCACTAACGATTTGATTTTATTGGATCCTACCTCTCGAATCGATCACGAATAAAAACTCCATCTCAATAAATTTAAAAGTAATTTGGCATCCAATTACTTTATATGCGCCTCATTATTCGAAGGTTGAGTTCCACTTTGGCCTTTGGCCTTTGCATTATCCACACACTTAATAACAGAGAATATAATTGCATAACTCTATTGATATGATAATTATTGAGAATATAATAGAGAATATCAATAATTATTTTAAATATTTTTCTGAATTCTCATAAATTTTGTACATAGTGTCGGAGCTTTGATCATTTTTCATAATGGTCTAACACTTTCAACTTAATCATTTCCACTTAAACACAAAAAAAATAAATTATTCAAACCCTTATCTCACGCATCGATGGTGGTAGTGTTAATCTCACTTTTAAACCAGCCTTTAATTTTTTTTGGCTTTCGCTAAACTCCATGGCTACATCATCAAAACTGTTGTCAACATTGACAAATGGTGGTGTCCATACAATAATTTTTTCATTACCTAAATTGATAGTTCAACAATTCAATGTCTCTTTTTGATAGAGTTAGTATAAACTATGATTATAAACCAAGACTAAAACCAAATTTTATTTCGTAAAACTCATATTTATCTCTCTTTTTTATTAGTTTAAAACTTTATTATACTCAAATCCTCAACTTTTGAGTTGAATGAGTGTAAAGAAATCAAACAACAACAAAAAAAACCCTTTACTTGCTTTCGTGATGAAGAAATTCTAGTGATTTTAATACATCACTCCAATGACCTCTCTTCATAACCACACGATATCAACACATTTCTAGTTGTGAAACTTATTCTTTTTATATCACCATCATTAAACCTTCCAAATCCAAGTGCTCTTCCACCAACAACCTCCATAAAACATATCATGAAAAACTCTCTTCTCTAACTATATTCGTACACATTATCGCTTACTCTTCAAGAAAGTTATTTCCCTTTCGGACATTCATCTTGAGAGGGAATAATAGAGAATATAATTGCATAACTCTATTGATATGATGATTATCTTAAGAATATAATTATTTTTATCTTGTAGCTATTTATAGATAATATTACATGTAATCTTTATTTTTAGTATTTGTATTATTCTATGTAATATTTTAAATATTTCTTTTCTAGTATAAATAAATGTAACATTATGATTAATATCAACAAACATTTTAAACACTTCTCTAAACTCTCTACACTTGATACTCTTGTCAACATGTGTTTCAAGGGATGACACTTGAAAAACTAATGTGATGAGTAGTAAAGTATCATACGACCCGTTTAGTTGTCAGTAATAAATTGTGAAATTGGTAATGAAAAGTTATTGTAATTTTGGTAGAAAATCTCTTAAAAAGTTTAATGGTCATACTTATTGTATATCAAATCTTATTTTCTTCACAAAAATCATATCAATACATTAATTACTATTTAGTATTTACAAATGTGAGATTAGGTGGTAATCGAAATTTTTGAATTTTATGATGAAAGTTTCATCACCATGAAAACGACATGGTATATTTCTTGAAAATTTACACTA
The DNA here is from genome assembly GCF_026212465.1 of Amaranthus tricolor. Taxonomy (NCBI): domain Eukaryota; kingdom Viridiplantae; phylum Streptophyta; class Magnoliopsida; order Caryophyllales; family Amaranthaceae; genus Amaranthus; species Amaranthus tricolor. The sequence goes on from NC_080047.1 coordinate 34,091,271, forward strand.
TTAATCATTTCATTACCATAATTTAATACCAATAAACAATTGGATGGCTAAAGACTAGACAAAACTAGAGTAGAGTACTGCTACCTCTCTCTAAAATAAATAAGTCTGAAATAAATAATCTCAAGTCCTAATAAAGTCAAAATTAAGAAAAAAAAATAAAAATGATAAAAAAAAATACTCATATCAATAAAACGTGTGAATTAAATAAAAAAGTAAATTAAATATTTAGATAAGAATTGATAAAAAATGGGAGTTGCACCAAAAATAAAAGCAAATTCAATTGAAAAGAAAAAAAATATAATAATGATTGTTAGAAACGGGATTAAATAAATCGGTTGGGCAGTGAGTGGTTTATTGATGTTTAGTATTGATGTTTACGTTCACGCGTAATATATGGTTGGGAAAATGCATCAACGCCTAAGCTATTTAGTATTGATGCTAACTGAAACACTTGCATTTACATTTTCACATGCCTTATTAAAAACCATGATTATTTTTTCTTTTGAATGGAAGAATAGATTTGGTCAAGTGGGATCTTGTTTGAATCGTTTAATTGTATATTTTCATAATATTAAGTTTTTATAATTTTTAAATGTATATAGTTCAATACATAAATGATCAAAATAACACACTGAATTGCGTAAAAAGTCAAATATAGCGAGTATAATGAAACGGAAGAAATACAACATTAGTATATATACAAATATAAGGAGAAGTGTGTGTATTGTACGAAGTATAGTTTATGCCATATGCCTATGTGCTAGTATGGCTTGTGTGAGTTGAATGGCTTCACTTGATGATCTACTACATGAAGGACAACTCCTTATTTATAAGGGAGTAAGTGGGTGGCTAGTTACCCTCATTTGGCATGCTGACGTAATATTATTAATTTATTATGATTATCTCCCTTAATTTAGATTGAACATTGTGGCACAATTAATCTATGGTGATTAGAAGTAGCTTCTAGAGGCCTTTAAGACATAATAAGAGGCAGTGTGTTCTATTTTAGTTTATCAATTGATCAAGTATTCAATATTTTTCACTCAGTTTTTCCGCAAGAATCTCTTTTTCTAAAGATCTTTCTTGAACCGAGGGCCTTTTGATCAAATTTTATTGTATAACAAACTCTTTGGAAACAAAGGAACGGTAGCAATTTCAAGGCCTTGACAGAGTCAATTAAGGAAAATACCATTAAGGATTTAAAGCTTCAACTAGTATATAAGCTGAAGTTTGAAGAGAAGAAAGACAACACAAGAAACAAATAAACACCACTAGACATTCTGAATACACATTGCTTAAGTCTTTCAAAGTCTCAAAGAATCCTTATTCAAGAATTACTCTCCAAAGCTCTACATTCAAAATAACCTTTTAAGATATTCATTTAGAGTAACTTCTTGTATTCAGAATTGTAATATGCAATTCATTGTAAGAAAGAAAAGTGGAAGAGAAACATCTTAGTCACTAGGATTAGAGATTCTAGTTGGTAGCATTTGGCAACGAGGAGTTGTTAGAAGATAAGTGTTACCTTCTTCTAAAGCTTGTTTCTAAAAATCTAAGGGGAAAGCGAATAAAGAGTTTTTTCCAAAATCTTAGGAGCTAAGGAAAAGCTTGAAGGTAGAGATTAGGTCTTTCAAAGGATTGAACTCTTTACATTCTTTTGTTCTTTATTATTGCTCTTTATATCATGTTTTGTTCATTGCTCAAACAAGTCTCAAACTTATTCTGCAAAACAACTTCTTTTTTTTAGTTTGTAACGGTATGGACTTACAGTTTGAAGGCCCTGACTTGTTTTAAACACAAGTCAAAAAGTTGTCATACTCTATCCACCCCCCTAGAGTATTATATCATTCTTATTGATTCTTCAAGTAGGTTTGTGTTTTTGGGTGTGATAGTGTCATAGACTTATTGGATTTTTCATTGTCAACACTGATAATTGCAATTATTTGCACTTTTTTCATGATTTTATGCTCCTTTATGATGGTCGTTGTACGTCAATTAATGCTTATTTTAAAAGGTTTATGCTACTTAACACATTTTGGTTATTTATGTTGATTTTAAGTTATTTCGATCGCTTTTAGCATTATTCTTGTTGTTTTGATGATAATGGCGTTTAGAATTAAGATTTTGGCCTGGTTAAAGAAGTTTGATAAAAAAAAAACAAAAGATCTCAAGAGTGCTCAAAATGCAAAAGTTTTTAGATGAAATTTGACACATATTTACTCTTTGGATCATATCCTCAAGATTGTTCCAATGATATATTATATGCCCGATTTCGACACCCAAACAAGAAATAACGATTGTTTGAAGTTCGTCAGTTGAGTAAAAAGCGACGAGTCGCGCACTTTTCTCTGGAATATGCAATTTCGTGGCAGTTTGCAATGATTCCCCGCTTTCTAAGCAACGAGTCACCACTTTTCTCTAATATGCGTTTACAATTCGCTTTCGTTGCTTTCGTCTGGATTTTATCATTAACATTTATTATTTTCTAAGACATAGCTAGTATAAATAAAAAGGTTAATTGTAACCTAAGACATCTAGTTTTTATCTTTATTTTACATTTTCTACTTCATAGTTATATTTGCTAAACACTAGTTTTGCATTAGAGAACATTATCTTAGTTCAATTTTGAGTATTTTCCATTGGTAAATAAGATCTAACAGTTAATTAAATCAATAAAATCATAATCTGTAATCAATAAGACGGTATGAGATTAACACGATCACTTTTAATTATGTAATTATTGATTAAACATATTAATCAATAATAAGATTAATAAGTTCACTTTTGATTTATGTATGATGAGACTAACAAGATCATGTTTAATCACGCTAATTATAACAACAATTCCTATATGAAACCATTCTACTATGAAACAAATTTATATAATTAACTTATTATCTAATTAATCATTTTAAGATTGTAAGTGATTATTATATTATTATAAATAGTCATAAAGTGACTATAAAAAATTAGCATTTTAAAAACAGTAAATATACATTAGGCCAATCGAATATAGATAATCATACCGTGAGACTGTCTCATTTACAAAAATTTTGTAATTGTAAACCCTTTTCTTAACCACCAAGGAAGTATAATGGATACAGTAATGATGTCATTTTATGTCAAAATTTCCAATTTTGAAACAACACACGGAAACATAAAATTTTTAGATCAGGATTAGTAAAAAAAATCCTCCGATTTTGCTCCCAAAACATATTCGATATTTAAAAGGTCTTTGCTTTCGCCTTTCATATTCTGATCGTTGGATTCATTTTTGAAATAACTTCAAATTCGTAAATAAATTGTTTAAGAAATGGGCCAGCGACAATCAAAGGATGAACTGTTGTCCCAGCAAGTTTCTTATGCTAACATAGAAGGCATTAAAGCTCTTCACAGAGAAGGTGCTGGTCTTGAGGTAATGTTCTATAATTCTTCACTCCTTCGTTTTTTTTGTGGATTTGACATTTAGCATTGATTTCTATATTGGTATGAAATCAAGCTTAATTTAGGGTTTTGATACTGGATTTCGGATTGAACTGAATCATCGAAATTTATGTATTTTGTGGCTTTTGGGTTGTTGGGAATTTAGATAAGTTTGATTTTAAGGGTCTTGAACTATTTTGTGGGATTTTATATTTGTGGATTTTGACTGATTAACTAATTTTGGATTGCAAATGTTGGGCTCTTGAAGATGGAGAATTTATACGTTTTTGTTTGTTCTAGGAGATGGATCTGATGATGAAATGATTTTGATGAATTTGTATTGGGTCAAATTATTATTATTCCTGTAAAAATTAGGAAACAATTAAGAAAAGGCACGTAGGGGTATGGTCATGGATATACTTGTGGTAGCCGGAAACCATGAAATTCTTGCAAAATTATATCAAGAACTCCATGCCTCGGGCGGTGTCTCAAAATGATGTATGATGTTGTTTAGAGTGAAGTGTAATATAGCTTTTGAGACACCAATATCAGTTAGCTTGTTTTATCCCGAGGTGCGTATATAGTGAGGCTTTAGGGCTATCCTTTCTAATGGATTTAGCCCATATTATATGAGAAAATTTGAAATAAATAAGCAATTTTTGCACAAAAAATTCATAAATAAGCTTCGGTTAAACTTATATCCACAAATAAGCGCCTCCAACCCAAAGCTAAGGGTTGGTTTTTGTTTGTTGTTACTAACAACGGGCAATCGCTTAGCTGAGTCAAAGAAAGTCAGCTCAGCAATCGCCCACAGTTACTAACAGGCGATTGCTGAGCTGACTTTCTTTGACTCAGCTAAGTATTGTCTGCTGTTAGTAAGAGCGGTCCATTAACATCCAAATTTAACAATAGTCAAAAAGTCAACAAAAGTCAACTCAATTGCAGAGCGGGCAATTACTTGGCTAAATTTTGTTAACTCAACTTAAGTAATGGTTAACAACGGACGATTCGTTGGCTGACTTTCTTGGCTCATCCTTAGTAATGGCCCGCTATTGTTAAATGCGAATATACCCAAACCTTAGCATCGGACTGAGAGGTGCTTATTTTTTGAAATAAGTTTACTCTAAACTTATTTTTTGACTTTTTAAATCTAAATTTGCTTATTTATTTCAAATTTTCACTGTATGAGGCCATATTTTATGTACATACAGTAATGATTAGAGTTTAATTTTGTGAATTGAAAGAACGATGTGACTAAAATGACTGTTATGATTATATGAGCAAGATTAGGTTCCATTTTCTTTTAATAAAGCTTAGATTCAAACTTTTTAATTTGAGTTTTAACCCAAAATAAAAAATTGAAAAAGTTACTTATGCTGACATAGCTTGTAGCTTGAAGATAAAGGAGATTAACTTGTTTCATTTGATGATTGTAATACAGTATGTTGATAGAGAAGGGAAGACTCCATTGATTTTTGCTTGCTTGAATCCAACACTCTATGATGTTGCTAAAATTCTTATAGAGCTGGGTGCCAATGTCAATGCATATCGCCCAGGTACAATAGGCTTTCGTATTGCCGCTTCTATTTGTTATGGTTTATGTGAAGCCTATGCATGTTTGTATTGATGAGATTTTCCTTTTTTTAATTGGTTATATCTTGGTTGTTTGAAGATGTGGTAATGCTAAAAATATTCAAGTGGACCATTTTAATTGTTTTTATTGTTATGGTAAACTCCAAGGCATCATGTTTCCTTTTTTATGTCTTGTATTTGAACCCCGGAAATGAGATCTATGGATAAGCTTGTAAACATTTAGTGCATACTACATGTTGTATGTGGTTTCTTGGTTCATGCAATCTTTTGAAATTAAGATCTTGACGTTGTTGTGCTTTGTTAGTCTATTGTAAGTCATTGTAAACTGGTGGGTGACAAAGTTTCAAAAAACTGTTAATTGTGTTATGCATATCAAGCCTGTGTAGAGAGAAATTATGTGCATTGATGTTTCAGTACGAGATGATGAACTTTTCCTACTACTTATTGTTCTTTTTCTTATAAGCCAATGGTCGTTGCTTGTAGGATCTTTATAATGGTAGAATATTCAACAAAATGCTCATTGATCTGGTGAACAAAATGCCTACATGTTGAACTAATTTTCTTATCTTCGTGATGCTGTATTTAGGTCGTAATGGAGGGACACCTTTACATCATGCTGCAAAGCGTGGTCTGGAAAATACTGTGAAGTTGCTTCTTTCTCATGGAGGTATGTTGTTTAGTCTAATTTTTTCACCACTAAATATATGTTTATCTCTTCCATGATGTACTGAGTGAATGTAATATCCATGCTTTTATCCATTTATTTTGCAACTCAAAAATCCTATGGCCAACCTAAGGTAATGCCGTCCTGCTTTATCTCTCTATATATGTCATTTAGATGGATAAATCCTTAGTGGGTTGATGTTCTTCCAACAAGAATTTAAAAAAGACAAATAAAAATGAACATATCATTTGTATTTATTAGTTAAGGTGCACTCTGTACTGTGTCCTGTGTATACCTTATTATTTGTTCTAATTTGATGTTCAGCAAATGCTTTACTGGTTAATGATGATTGTCAAACCGCACTCGATTTAGCTAGGGCAAAAGGCTTCAGCAAAATCGTTCGTTTGATTGAGGTAATCTTATTATCATTCCTCACTCCGAATTTTCTATTCAAGTGATGAGCATTACCCCATATTAATACTATGTTTCTGTTTTGGTACTTAAAGAGTCATATCTGCTTGTATTCTGGTTGGTTGCGAGAGCTGTATGGACCAGGATTTCTGGAAATGCTAGCCCCTCAGCTGATTTCGAGAAAAGTGTGAGTACAACTTATATAAAATCTCTTATTTTTGGGCCATTGAGGCTGCTGCATGATCAATAAACAATGTTTGTTTGTAATTGAGTGAAGGATTGGCTATTATCTTTTGGTATCTTGAGAGGCAGTTCTGAATTGCATTGATCAATCTACTCTATCTTGTTAGCAATGTTGCCTTTTATAAATAAATTTTATAATAATAATTCCTTCTTTGAACAATCTGATTAGGTGGGTGGTTGTTGTCCCATGTGGCTCTCGCAATCTCAGAAAGCCTTTCAAATTGGAGCTTGCCATTTATACAAATATACAGGTATTTTTTTCATCCATTGTTTTTTTTAAAAAAAGTTTTTGGGGACTTTCTAAATTTTCACTCCCTGCAGGTTATATGTCGTGATGATTTTTGGTAGTTTTCTCTTTGAAAGTCACACATGAGGATCTTTTTTTATAATTTTGTGATATGATATGGTTTTTTACTTTTGATGTGTGCAACATTTATGAATAGTGTTCTTGTTTGACTATTTTAAGCTTTTTAATAGTCTGAATCCACACAAGCCGCATTTATGGAGACCTTGAAGAAATTTGATTATGTTTGGGCTAGTAATTGTTTCTGAACTCAACCAAACACAGTATTGCGATGCTGAAAGCACCCTGAGAGTTCTGTTGCTAACAGAAATAGTTCTTTTCTGTCAACAGCCCAATATTGAATTTAGCTGGCTTTACTCCTACAGACATTGAAGCGCTTTTGATGAGGGATTCTTGCTTGTGCTTTTTAAGCCTTTACCCAATAGATATAAGTTCTTTTATGCACCTTTTAACATTAAGGGTTCAAAGTTTTTGCCACTTTAAGTGACTGAAACACTTCTACTATATCTACCTATCTTACTAGGAGTATTATTTTATTCCTTTCCTCAGTGTTTCACCTGGAAACAATTTTTCCGGGCTTTGGTGTGGAGCTGGCTGTACATTTTAGACTCTATGTTGTAGAATTCAAGCAGTATGAATATCATTTCAGCCTAACTGTTATATTTTGTAACTGTATATTTATGTTTGTTGAGATTGTCTTGTGGAAGTTTTGGCTTTAAAATCTAACTAACTATAAACCTTTTTTCTGCTATAGGATGCTCAGCCTTGTACAACTATTGCTTTGTCAAGGGCAAGTATGGAGGAACCGGATTTTCGCCAGCCTTTTCCTGCTGTGATACTTTCTGAATCATCTAGTAATTTTTCTACCGCTAACCTCAGTTTCTCAAAGAACCAATGCCATTTACATTCTTTGATTGGTTGTCTTTGTTGTTAGTTCCAAGGCGTGGAAGGAGAAGGTGTAGGCCACGACGTGTTAGTCGTAAGTCATTTAAGGACCATTTTTAATTTTGAATTTGATATAGGATATCTTATTTAGGCTTGTTTTATCTGCTAGTTTTTGACTAATAGGTCTTATCCACATGTCCTCAAGTGAATGGTAACTTTTTCATATGCTATGGAAATATAAAAAGCCACAAATTTTTTCTTGATAATGGTATCAAAGAACTCTATGATGTCGAATGCTCTTCGTGAGAAAGGGATGGTGCATAAATAAATTTTTTTTAAAAAAAATAGTTTTTAAGTATGGGAGTGGGGCAACCATATAAACAACCCAGAGTAGCAAGTGGGGCGAGCTCACGTACAGAGGGAGTATATGTTAAAGTTGCTTGTTGTGGAGACTGATAACTTTTTCATTTACTCCATTATAAGTGTCATTTCTAAGGAAATTTTCAGTGAGATTTCAGAGTGGGGTTTATCTTGCTTAACTTTTGACTTTATTGAACTTGCACTCTACTTGACTGCAAAGTCTAATTGAAGAAAATAGAAGTAGTTCAATGTCTCTAATATTTTTATCCTCCACTGGCATATTACCATTCTTTTTGAAATGAATCGTTTTTTGTGGACTTTGCTTTTGAAGTTCGAACTGGTTAAAACATACCCTGAACTTGGTTCTTGCCTTTGCAGAGACACGCATCAAACTTGCACCACTTACTGAAAATGACAAGCAACAACTGCAGCAGTTCTGTAGTGCATGCAAAGGAATTCCTCAGGTATCACCTTTTACATAACTATTTGCGTTTCATCTGATGACACTGCACATCATTGCTATTTGAATGCATACATATTATTATCGATTGCAGCGCCTCGATCTTTTTGACAAAGCATAGTTTTATCATGTATATGAGCACTTTTGATGAGACTACTATGGGTATTTTAGTATGAGCTTAGTTAGTGAGGGAAAGTAGTGTATAAATGAAGGAAGGGGGAGGAGTAAAGGATGTCAGAAGTATTTTGTATACAATTAGGTTGAGTTCTAAACTCATTTTTGGGAGATACAAGCCTCTCGAATACTTGTATCACTATCTTTCTTGTAAGCCTTGAGACTACAATCAATACACATTACATTGTCCAGTTCTATAGCTAGCTATTTTTCTGTGTTCTTGCCCTGCTCTTGATTTTGAAGATTACAAGACCCTACTCAGTCTATTACACTACCTCTCTACCTTGTCAGAACTGTAAAGGATGAATTCATACTTGCAAATTGGAAACATACCTTGGAATTGAGCTCTGTGGCTCTTGTCCTCATTTCGAGTTCTTTCCATGTGTTGAGAGAAATGCATGTGGTCTTGCATGCTAATAACCAAAGCTTGGAATAACTGCATCGATATTTTTCTCCAAATTATAAATCTTTAAAGCTTTTCCCCTCTCCCCCCCTCCCCTCCCACACACACACATTCTTGAGTTGATCTTGTGTGCACTATTTTAGTGTACGCTAACATTGGACTTAAGGAGTATGCGGTAGTAAGTGTGGGCTAATGGAGTAGATAGTCAAGAGTGTAGGCTATCGAGAAGGCAATTGTGAAAGGTGCACTATAAAATATTGTGCACTAAGTCTATGTTAGACTTATTCCAATATCTTTCTTTCTTGATTTCAAATTTTATAGGAACTTGGCGGAAGTTAAATTCAACTATTGTTCTATGTAGTTGAATTTTATTTTCGTGATTTTTTGCATTTTACAGGGTTGTTCTTCAAAATCACGCATTTTTAACAATACTTTATTTTGCAATATCATTTTTGTTCTTTATTGTGTTAAATTAACAATTGAACTCCCAACCACTATAGCGTCACCTTTTAATTTTATCTCCTATTTTCTTGAAGTACCCCATTTGGAATTTTCATTATTCATCAGTTGATCAATAATTTATTTTTAATCTATTGATTAAAATTAAGTCAAGTATAATTTTGTTTGATTCACCTCAAGGCAAATTTTATTAATATCAACTTTTATAATGTTTAATTATGCGCAATTAATTGAATTAGTGCATTAGATAATGTGCATAAGCAAATGGGACGCTTCAAATGAATAGCAAGGACTAATTGCTAGTGAACACTACTTATCTGAAGGAACTTTTTCCAGCCTTTTGATGAATTTTTGGCTTTATATTCTACTTATGAATTAGCCATGATTAAGTACACATATCATGTGACCTTCAGCTAACCCGCTGTCAAGAAAGAACGGCATTTCGCATAATCTGAACTCTTTTCTTGTTTCAATTAGGTGCTGCCTCCAATGTTCACCCCTTCAGCTCCCGCTGTTCCATCAACTGTTCCACAAGCTGTTACAGAATCCAGACCAGCTTCTGTAGCCACGTCACCTGCTCCCGAGGAAGATATGGAATTAGCAATGGCAATAAATGCCTCTCTTCAGTCAGCTCTGTTAGAGGGCGTAGCCCTCGACCATGTCCAGCCACCCAATGAAGCAAGTTCCTCCTCCACCGTCGTACATTCTGTTTCATTTGACAGTCAAGTTGACCAACCTTCAAAAAAAGCAAGTTCGGCAGAACAGCTTATGGAGGAAGCAGGGCCGAGGGGCACTTCTGAATTAACGAGCAGTGAATCCCTGGAATCAACGCCTGTTCCATCAGCCCTGGAATCAATGCCAGTTCCTTCAGCCCCAGCTATTACTGATGATGTTATGTCCGACGGTTTAATTCATTATCCAACTATTGATTTAAGCACAATGGATACATTGGTGTCGACAGTAGAGAACGACCATACTGATGAACATGGAAGCAAGAGAGGAGGACCTTCGTCATGCGTTATATGCTTCGATGCTCCGGTTGAGGGAGCATGCGTTCCCTGCGGTCATATGGCTGGATGTATGTCGTGTTTGAATGAAATAAAAGCCAAAAAATGGGGATGTCCTGTTTGCCGAACTAATATTGACCAAGTGATTAAGGTCTATGCTGTTTGAGCACCATGGATACTTGCCTTTATTTTCTGGGTTGCAACGTCTATATGATATACCTGTATATTTTATTTCTTATTTTTAAGACCTAAAACGTTACTCCTAGTACAAATTAAAAGAGTGTTAAAATGTTTGTACATAAGTGTGATGTATATCTATGTATGTGGCACAATGGAATATTTGATGAAATTTTCCAACTTTTTTCCTATAATTTAATGTAATGCCGTTGCTCATGTGTTCATTATCCTGTAATTTGTTTTTGTTTGTGTTTGAGGATGGAAATATTGTGAAAATTTGAAAAAAGTAAGACGATTGAACAACTTTATTCCCAAAATAAGCTTCGTGAAAACTTATTTCTCAAAATAAGCGTCCGTATATCCAAACCTAGGTTTGGGAAGAGTCGCTGTTAGTAACAGCGAAAGAGCAAAAAAAAAAATTTAAAGCCCAAAGTCGCTGTTACTAACAGCGACTTAGGCCCTTTTATTTTTCCAGTTTCTTCTTCCTCATTTCAGTTCGCGTTTTTTTCTTCATTCGACATCTCCCTCGTTTATCCTCCATTAAAATCACATTCAATCCTTCAACTAAACTCATCAAATTCCAAATTTGTACCACTAATTATTTCTGTAATCTTCCAAGATAGACGTAAGGTATTTTTTTGTGTTTTTTTTAAAGTTTTGAAAATATAGGGTTTATTGAATTTTAATCAACTTTCACATTAATGTAGGTTCAAAAGCTTGCAATTAACTAATTTTTGTTGATCTACAGCTTATTGAGGTACGTTTTTATTTTAAATTTTGTTATTTGGTGCTGATTTCAAAATGTATCTCATGTTTAGTGGTCATTTACACATAAACCCTACGAAAATGTCGAATGTAGTTGTTATTTACCTTGATCTTCATAATTAAAAGTTTGTTCGAGAATTTGTTGTTGAATTTAAAATGTATAGTGGTCATATATTTATGAACATGATGGTGATGTTGATTTTGTATGTGCTGTTGTAGAAATGGATTCATTTCGTGTGACCGTTGTATGCTTTTGGAATGGTTCTATTCGATCAACTAGTAACAATGTTAAGTATGTTGGGGGAAGACGTAAACTGTTTGCATGCAACTCATACATGGATTTGAATGAATTTAAACATTTTATATGCTCTAAGATTGGCATTGACACTACAAGAAGTACTGTTAATTTAAGTTTTAAGTACAATATGAGTGGAGATTTGTTAGCTTTTCTGGTTGAGGATGAGGAGGCTATAGATGCAATGTGGGAGTATTCAAGGTCTACCCCTACTCCTTCTTTAGAGTTATATGTAGAAGAGGTACCCCTAGGGAATGAAGATATCAATGTTGTGGAAACAAATGCATTCATGAATATAACTTCTTCTGCTCCTTCTCATACGCCCTTCCCTACCCAAGAAATCCAAAATCCCTTTATGCCATCTTCCTCTTGTCCTTCTAATGAACCCAATCAACTTCAATTTCAAGTCTCAAATGATGATACTTTTAACTTAGAAGATACAAATGAGCCTTGGGATGATGTTAATAGTGAGAGTAATGAATTCGTTGAAGCTCCTTCTGAGGATGATTTGGTTGTTGAAGAGGAGGCTCTTGCTAATGACATGACCTTAGGAAACATTCCAATAATCGTTGCTCCTACACCCAATGCAATGGTTCCCCCTCTAGATGAACACATTGAGGACAACTCTTGGAGGTCTTAGGATTGTGATACAACCTACACCGACGAAGGAGAGTTTCAAAAGGGTATGATGTTTGATAACAAGGATGCCTTGTTGGACGCGGTTAGATTGTATCATATTCGTAGGAACGTTGAGTACCGAACTGAGACTTCAAATCAAACCGTGCTCACGTTGAAATGTAAGAAAGGGTGTGGTTGGAGGCTTAGGGCTAGGAAGAGCTTCTATTCACCATCATGGGAGATTGTTACGTATAAAGGGAAGCATGGGGGTTGTGTATTAAGTACTGAAAATGTGTCAGCTGGACACATTCATTTGATATCTTCCGTGATTAACAATCATATTAGAAGTTGTGTTGCTCAAGACCCATCAATTAAGGTCTCTGTTGTGCGTCAAATGGTGAAAGACCAATTCGGTGTCGAAGTGACCTATAAGCGGGCATGGTGTGTTAAACAGCAAGCCCTTCTCTCCATCTATGGTACATGGGAAGATTCTTATCCTCTTCTTCCACGATTCTTGAAGGCACTCCAAGTTTCAAACACCGGGACCGTAGTTGAGTGGTTCTTTAAAGAAGATAATGATGTCGGTGTGTATGTCCGTCCTAGTATTAGAACTTTCCAACGCGTGTTTTGGGCCTTCCAACCTAGTATTGAGGGATTCAAGTATTGCAAACCCGTTATTGCCATTGACGGAACACATTTGTATGGTAAGTATCGCCATACATTGTTGATCGCGATTGCCCAAGATGGGAACAAGGGAATCTTCCCGCTTGCCTTTGCTTTGGTCGAAAAAGAATGTATAGTCGCGTGGTCTTGGTTTATGGCGTGTGTTCGTAAGCATGTGATGCATAGTCCAGGGTTATGCGTTATTTCCGATAGACATGCGGGCATTCTAGCAACCATGGAGGAGCCGGAATGGCAACCTCCGAACGCCCATCATAGGTTTTGCTTACGGCATTTGTTAAGTAACTTCAACCGTCAAATGGGTAATGTGAAGTTGAAGAAGATGTTTGGACGGACTGCAAAGCAATGACAGCCACATAAGGTCATCGACGGATTGAAGGCCATTGGTGTTGCTAATCGAGAGACTCTTTTTTGGATTGATCATGATGGTGATATGTGTAAATGGTCAATATGTCATGATGGAGGGTATAGGTATGGTGTTACTAATACCAACTTAGCCGAAGTGTTCAATAACGTGATGAAGGGTGTACGTTTCTTGCCTATAACTACTCTTGTGGAGTTCACCTTCTATCGTGTAAATGATTACTTTGTTAAAAGACGCGAGAATGCGCACGCGTGGCTAACTGGGGGAAATAAATACACTTCACACGCCACTAGGATTATCACCCGTAACACCGAGAAGGCAAACTACCATGAGATCGTCGCATTCGACTACAGACGAGGCCTTTTCCAAGTTAAGACTGGACGTGGTAATAGAGGATCCGCCAAGGGTGGTAAAATACAAAGTGTAGATATGAGAGAGATGAAATACACTTGTAACAAACCCTCCATATATCACTTACCTTGTTCTCATGTTCTTGCCGTTTGTATTAAACGACACTTATCCTACGAGCGTTTTGTGGACTCCTACTACACGACCCAGAGCTATGTTAACACATATGCATCCATATTCTTGCCGTTGATTGATAAGAGGTCATGGCCTCAATACACCGGTGTTGAGGTGCTACACGATTCTGATCACATTCGTGGATTAGGAAGACCTAAGTCCAGGAGGATAACGAACGAAATGGACGAAGGATCGCGGAGACGCAACGCTTGCCATCGTTGTGGTAGTGCCGGTCATAATACTAGAACTTGTACGTCAAGGTAAACAGTACTTGTATTTGATTATATCAACCAAATAAATAACTTAAGTAAACAAATTAGTACGTTTTAATTATGTTTTGCAATACATAATGCTTAATTATTGTTGAATTGCAGCATAGATGGATCCAGCAGCTCCAGGCCCTCTCGACCATAGTGTCCTTACGATGCAGGCGAATCACAGGAGGAGGATTAGCATTTGAATACTGTTTGTACATACTCAATATTTGTAACAATTGGTAAACTTAAGTAAACTTTAAAAAATTATATTAACATTTATAAATTGACATTAAAACTAACATAACACCTTATGTTACCTTTAAAAATTGATTGAAAAAAAGAAGAATGATGCAAAATGGGTATAATGAAGTATGGGAAATGATGGAGCTATTTATAGAACATCATTACAACGGCTATTTTCACGTTCCTAACGGCTATTTTTCTAAATTACCAACGGCTACTTTAGTTCTCCAAAAAAAAAAAAAAATTAAAGGTTAAACTCATCCTAATAGCAATGAAATACAATTAAATGCTAGTAATATAACTTTTTTTCCACATGGTAACAACAAGGGTCTAAGTTTATAAAAATCGAAGCAAATTCCGTTGATAAATAACACATTCCGTTAACTTTGGCTTTTTTATAAGGTTTTTTAGTTATATATATATATATTGAATAACTTTCTAAAAACATGAAATCAAATAGCTCCGCCGCAACATGACTTTCGATTTCAATCAGCTAATTTTAAACCCAACAACCCCAATTGCAAGCACCCTTTTTTTCAGTAGCCGCCCTCCCTCTCCCCCCTATTCTAATTGAAAATTTGATTAATTGCAATTAGGGGTGCATACCATCCGATCTGGTATGGTTTGACACAAAAATCAAATCAGACCAGAAACTTTGGTCGAAAAGTTTTTCAAACCGAAACAAACCAATTAAACACTAGGCGGGTCTAGAATGGTGTATGTTTATTCTTTTTAAAGCACTTATTTAACTAGATAATGTACTCATTTATATATGTACATAAATGCCAAAAATTCTGAAATTATAAACACCGCAATAGACTAAACACCGATACACCACAAATTCTTAAATTATAAACACCACTACAGGTCTATACTAGTAAACAATAAACACCATATTGAAATTCCAAAAATAAAGAACAAAGACTGAAAAAAAAAAAGAACAGTAGTTAGAAAACCCTAACGGAATTATAGACTAAAAAATCGAAAAAACAACAAAAAATCATTGATTAAAAATCAATTGAAATTATTGATTAAAAAAAGAAGGATTATCAAAAAAAATCAATGAAAAAAAGAATTACAAAGTCAAAAAAATCAATGAAAAAAATCGATGAAAAGTAAATAAATTATTGATGAAAAAAACGAAAAATAAAGAAGTACAGAGTGAAAAACAAGAGAGTAGCAAACTCTAACGTAACTATAGACAAAATAATCCAAAAAATCAACAAAAAATCAAGAAATAGCTTACAATAGTGCTGTCGAATCTGATCCCTCAAAGTCCATAACCGGCAAATCAAGTTTCATACCGCATTCTTCAACTATGTTACCATTGACTAGCAGTTTCTTAAAATCATTATGTTTCCTCTTTGTTATAGTAATAACATGGAAGTACCTCCAATTATAATCCTCGAACTTGAAATTAGCATGGAAATTAAACCATTAAAGTGGAAAAATCGAATGTAAGAGAAGATGTGCCATGGTGCATGGTATTTGAGGATGCTCATGAACATTCAATAACATTGAGCCCTTCCTATTGATAGTGGGCTACACCAGGCATATACACACTAAGCCCTTCTTGTTTGGCGCAATTATGGATGCAATTTCAAAATCCATATGGGAAAGTGTCTTGGTGCATGCTATTGGAGATGATATTGCATTAGTAGCGCAACCTAGTGAGGAAATTGTTTCAAAACCAGGAGTGGAGGGAAATATTAGAACACAAAGGACTACGCATTAGTTAAACAAAAATTGGTTATATAATATACAATTTTAGTGGAAATGGAAACCCCGTTATAATACTTAGGTCCACTATCTAGAGTAGGGATGGCCACGGAGCGGGTTATCCGGAACCGAACCGGTCCCGAACCGCGGAACCGTGAAACCGCCGGAAAAAAACTGCATGAATCGGACCTAAGAACCGCGGGTTGGAACCGGAACCGGTCCGGGTGAACCGGCCCTACGGTTCCATGGAACCGGAACCGGGACCGGTCCGGGTGAACCGGCCCAGCGGGTCCATGGAACCGGACCGTGAAACTAGCCGTTATACTAGATTTTCCTATAAATACCCATCACTTTCAATCATTTTCATTCACAACTCATCTCTTCTCCTACTCTCTCTCTACTTACTCTCTCTACTTAATTACTTAATTACACAATTATTCTCTTAATTACATAATTAGTCTTTTAATTATTTAAAAGCCTCTAAAAAAGTTACTAAAGTGGCAAAATTATTAAGAGGTTCTAGTTCCAAAAGAAAGGCCACTTCAACTCCGTTTATATCAACAACACCTTCGATTAGTAATTATAATTATGAACCAAATTATCCAGAAGGGTACGACCAAGAATTACACAATTATGCAGAAGAAGTGGAAAGAGAAATACAAATTGATGAAGAAGAAGAAGAACAAGAAGAGGAACCAACGACCCCTACTGGGATACATAGATCTCGACAGTCATCAACAAGATCACATGAAGAACAACTACAACAACAACAACAAAGACAAGCTCGTGGTAAACGAGTCAATTTTCAAAGTATCGGTTAGTTTTACAATTTTATTCTTCAAATTGATTAAATTTTAAATTATTATTTATTTATATATTGTGTTATTTGAGTATATCTTTTTATTTAAATTTAGATGAAGATGAACCAGTAATACAACCTTTTCCGGCAATGTCACCTCCTAGTGGTAGGGTTGTTTCACATGTGTGGTCGTATTTTACAAAAGAACCAACCGACAATCCAGATGTTTTCTTATGCACTTGTCAAATTTGTGAAAGTCAAGGAGTAAAGCCCTTAGTTTCATACAATTTCGCCAGAGGTAAATACTTTTCAGTTTTTTATACATACATTATATATTCATATTTTATAAAAATTTATTTATTGTGTTTTGTGAATACGTATTAGGTGGTGGTACGGGATCTTTTAACAAACATTTGGCAAAGAGGTATGAAATCACAAAAGAAACTCATGCAGCAAGCGGCAGAGGGACCACAAGTGGAAGCCGACAATGGGACATTCCCAGCACAGGTATGCCTTTTAAATATAATCGTAATGATATGATTGATGAATTTTCTAAGTATGTAATTTGTGATGAATTGCCATTTAACCATGGTGAAAGTAGGGCATACGAGCGTTACACTAGAAAAACTTTGCAACCACAATATAGAGCAATCCCTAGGAGCACTCTTAAACGACGCACAATTAAATTATATGAAACAATGCGCTATGAATTAGTAGAAATGTTTAAATCTTTTAATGGTAGGGTTGGCATAATAACTGATATTTGGTCTGCTCCCCCACATTTAGAATCTTATATGTGTGTAACAGCACATTGGATAGATCAAAATTGGATTATTCAAAAAAGAATAATTGCTTTTGAGGCAATGCTTGAAAGACATACGGGTGAAAACATAAAATACAGATTAGTAGAGATATGTAGAGAATGAAACTTATTAGATAAGATATTTTGTTGTTCTATCGATAATGCAACCGCTAACATTAAATGTATGGAACTTTTGTATAACGAACCTGCATTTAGTTTTATCCTTGGGGTAGATTATTGCACATACGTTGTTGTGCTCATATAGTAAACTTATCTTGCCAAGCAGGTATAAAACAATTAAGTGATTTATTAGATCCAATTAGAGACATAGTGAAGTGGCTTAGAATTGGACAGATAAAGAGACGATATAAGCAATTATGTGACCATTATCAACTAAAAAAAGTGTATTGGCCATTAGATACTCCTACACGTTGGGGCTATACCAAGGATTTATTAAGAAAAGCGATTGCTTATCGTCCAGTTATAACACAACTTTACAGTGAGTGTACAGATAGCTATATAACTGATGACACATGGGAATTAGCTATAGGTGTACATAAAATATTAGAAGCGTATGACCACACAACTAAGATTTTTTCATATGTTTATGAACCAAACGTCCACTTAGTAATAAGTGAGTGTATTATTATTTTTTATCATCTTCTTAAACATACGCATGATAATACTAACCCATATTTAAAGCCGATTCTTGCAGTTATGATGGATAAGTGGAAGACATGTTTTAAGACAGAAGTCCCTACTAAAGTAATTGGATTTTACTACCAATCATTAGATCGTCCGCCTAGTGATGTACATAATTATGTTGGAACTTGTAAAAAACTTTTAGCAGAACTTTATGATTACTATGCTAGTGTATATAACCCAAAACGCGATACGTCTAGGCGTGCTAGCGTCTCGGCACGTCCCTCTTATTATAATTCTGTAATAGCTAATATAATGAGCCAAGATAATAGTTTTGTATGATCATCTTCTTCTTCACTCTCCACTGCATATTCAGAATTAGATAATTATCTTAAACATTACTTTGAAATTGACCAAGGTAGCTATAATATTTTAGAGTGGTGGAAAGAAAAATCTATAAAATTTCCCATATTATCGAGAATTGCAAAGGATATCCTTGCAATTCCTGCTTCTATGATTGCGTCGGAGTCTGCTTTTAGTGCAGGTAGAAGAGTTTTAAACGAAAAGAGATCTCGTCTTGCTCCACATAGTTTTCAAATATGTGTTTGCAAGAAATATTGGGATCAAGCGGAGATTCGAACACAAGGACTAAGGAATGATGATGATCAAGACGACGATGATGATCCATGGATGATGATGGATACATCTGCATCATCGTCAGGAGGAGAGTCAGCGGAAGCATCTAACCAACCAGATGATGATGACGAAGACGAATAGGATCCATCAGACAACGATAAATCAACATTCAACAACGAAAAATAAAAGGTATGACAAAGAACTACGTGGGTTTTGATTCCTTCGGGATACGTAGGCAGCTTAGTATTCCTTTGGGTACTAGGTTCAAGTCCATTTTCTCTCTCTTTTTTTATTAATCATCTTTATTGACATTATCGTTGATTCGTTTCTTATTAATTTATTTTTTTCATTCTTTTTAAAAAATATTTTAATAACGATGACAACTTGACAAGCAATGAATTTCGCTAATAATCAAGTAATCATCAAAGGTACGTTTGGAACCGCGAGTTGGAACCGCCGGAACCGCCTCATGAACCGCCAAAGAACCGTTTGGAACCGCCCGGAATCGGAACCGGAACCGTTCGCGACAGGTTCCAAATGGAACCGGAACCGGAATGGAATCGGCCCAACCCGGACCATGGCCATGCCTAATCTAGAGTAATGCTGAGATAGATAAAGATATTATTTATTAGATACATATAAGATGACTAAAGTTGAGAGCTTCTACTAGGGTGATATGCAAAAGAAGTTTTAAATTAGACTAAGATGGGAGTAGCAAAGATGTGCATGCTGAGGCGGATGAATGGACACACAAGGATGGATAGAATAAGGAACCATGAACTATGAGAGAGCCTAGGATTTTCCCCATTATTGGCAAACATACGTGAAAAAAAGTTGAGATGATTTGGACGTGTAAAAATAAAGACTATCAACACCCTGCTAGGGACAATGGGAAACCTCATGGTAAAGAGTAAAAAAAACTGAGGTAGACTAAAGAGATAGTGGTAGGAGTAAATTAATTTAGACTTGCGAGACTTGTATCTTTTAGAGGATCTGACTAGGGATAGGAGTTTTGGAGATGGTGTCTCCATGTCATAGACTTTTACTTCCTCCGTTCCATTATACCCGCTATATTTTCTATTTTTGGCAATTTCATATTACTTGCTATATTTCTATTTTTAGTAAAAAAACAATCATTTAAAGTTTTACCTACCCCTATTTTTATCCTACTTTATACCTCATTAACTTTTATACCTACCATTATTTAATCTTTATCTATTCCCAACTAAAATTAATATTCCCTCCATATTTATTTCTCCCATTAAAAACCTACCTAATATCCCATTAAACCCACCATCCCAATTAATTATTTCTCCCATTTAAACCCACCTTCCCAACTCCCTCACATAAATGGTGGGATTGATATCCACCGTCAGATTCTCATGGCTTTGATCTCACCGTTCATTTAAAACCCTAAAAGATGCCACCTCCTATATAAACCAATCCCCCACCCCAGTCCAAACCTTACTCACTCGTCCATCCTCCATTTCTCTCTCTCTCTCTCTCTCTCTCTCTCTCTCTCTCTCTCTTTCTCTAACAATTTTCAGAACAAATTGTACAAATGGTGATTTTGGATCTGATTTTAATTCTTTAATATTAATCGTTTACGAAATGGGGATTTGATTTTACTTGGTTTTGTATCTGGATTTGCATTAGATCTGGGTTTTTCGAGTTGACCCTGTTGGTTCTGGTATAGTCTTTATACTCTTTGCTGTGATCTATTTCGGTTTAATCATCATCTGATATGGTTTTTTTACTCTTGGTTCTGATTTGGGGTTTATTATGATTTTGATTATATTTTTATTTTGATTATCTCTTTGATTTGGTTTTATTCCGAAAATCACGATCTGATTTTAGTACTTTCTCTGATCTGTTTTATGTTGTTTTTATGTTGATTATTTTTCTGATTTCGATCTGCTTTATTTTAGTCTTCTATCATGTTTTTTTGATCTGATTTTGATTTTGATTATGTTTTTATTTTGATTATCTCTTTGTTTTGGTTTTAATCCGAAAATCATGATCTGATTTTAGTACTTTACCTGATCTGTTTTCATTTATGATAATCTTGCATGTTGTTTTTATGTTGATTATTTTTCTGATTTTGATATGCTCTGTTGTAGTCTTATGTCATGTTTTTTTGATCTAATTTTGATTTTGATTATGTTTTTTTTATTATCTCTTTGATTTGATTTTAATCCGAAAATCATGATCTAATTTTAGTAGTTTAACTGATCTGTTTTCATTTTTGATAATCTTGCATGTTGTTTTTATGTTGATTATTTTTCTGATTTTGTTATGCTCTGTTGTAGTCTTATGTCATTTTTTTTATCTGATTTTGATTTTGATTATGTTTTTATTTTGATTATCTCTTTGATTTGGTTTTAATCCGAAAATCATGATCTGATTTTAGTACTTTACCTGATCTGTTTTCATTTAAGATAATCTTGCATGTTGTTTTTATGTTGATTATTTTTCTGATTTCGATATACTCTGTTGTAGTCTTATTTCATGTTTTTTTTGATCTGATTTTGATTTTGATTATGGTTTTTTTTATTATCTCTTTGATTTGGTTTTAATCCGAAAATCATGATCTGATTTTATTACTTTACCTGTGATTTGTTTTCCATTTATGATAATCTTGCATGTTGTTTTTATGTTGATTATTTTTCTGGTTTTGATCTACTCTGTTGTAGTCTTATGTCATGTTTTTTTGATCTGATTTTGATTTTGGTTATATTTTTATTTTGATTATCTCTTTGATCAGATTTTTATTATGTTTATTAATATTGATCAGATTTTTATTATGTTTATAAATATTGATCAGATTTTTATTATGTTTATTAATATTGATCAAATTTTTATTATGTCAATTAATATTGATCAGATTTTTACTATGTCTATTAATATTGATCAGATTTTGCTTATGTTACACTCATTTAAATGGTTCTGTTTTTAGTACTGATTTTGGGTCTATGTAGTTCTGATTTTGGTATATTACTTCCTTTGTTCTATTTTCGTTGCTACATAAGAATACGTTGCTTGGTTGCCTTTGGAGATGGAAACAAAGGAAAATTCGCCCGACTCATTAACTGATGCCCAAAGAGAATGTATCAAATATGACAATATCTTTGGTTCGTGGTATGATCATTATTATTTGAACTGTGGGGAATTAAATTCTCTTGATCCTGAACAAGAACCCCCACCTTGGTACTACGGTTTACCAAATGAGGAGGATTATGCATTATTTGAGAAGGTGGAACCTAAATCAAAGTGGCCACGCAAGACGACAATCTGTGGTCTTCACACATGAGCATTCTAACTTTTATTTAATTATTTATGATGATGTTTATGCTGATGAAAAATGTTGTCTTGTTTGCTATGCTATGTAGTGTGTCCCATACTTATCTGCTTTATCAATGATGATTGTTATTTGTCTGATGAAATGTGTATATTGTAATTTGTTTCATTGCCACCTTAGATTACTTGACATGAGCATGAGATATTAACATATTTATAACTTGCCAAATGATGTTGTTTCATTTCCACACCAATTTCTTGGTATAAGGCTGAAACATAATTAAGTTACTGATTTGGCAATGGTTAATGTGTTTTGTCTCAATGCCGTTTCAAGCACTAAGATGAGGCTGAAATACTTACATTTGTACAATTTCAAATGAAGTTAAACATTAAATCTGAGAGTTAAATAAACGTACACAAGTGAAACTTGGATTGATGAATGATGTTTAAGTTGATTAGATTTTTTTTGTGTAATAACCACCTCAATGACTAAATGGAGAAGTGTGCATAAGTTCATAGTAACAAAATGTTGTCTTAAATATTCTTTCCTTTACAAAATGTTGATCCATGTCTACATAACATTGTAATGATTTATAAAATGTCTACTTAACTAAAGTTAGACAACCCTTGTGATCCAAAAATGTAAGGGTGTTAATCCATTTCTACATATTGATAATTAATTTCAATATGTTGTGGAAGATCATTGAGATTAATTATACCATGAGATAAAAGTTGACGTGCTACATCTATAAGTTCTTGAGGAATTTCTAATTGTCTTGGCAACAAACCCAACCTGTCCAATCTTTGTTTTCCAATGTGTGGATTCTTGTAATTATTACCACCTCTAGCTTTCAACACCTCTATCATGCATAGTTGATATTGTATCCACGTGTAGTTCAAAAGTTTTGGTTCAAAATTGTCGTATGCATCATTGACCGCCTTGATCAAATCTTTGAGGTCTTTCGGGAATGACTTGAATTGAATTGATTGTAGTGCACTAAACAAACCCAAATCTAAGATGTCCATATTTGAACTGGATGTCGGTTGACAAACTAGTCTTATGTTAAATCCATCTTTGTTGGATTCTTCATTGAATGCTTGATCATTTGTTAAAATATGTGGCTCGGCATTATCTTGTTGAATCCAAATATCTTTGTCTCCATTTGCTGGCCATTTCAATCTGATTGCTGGTAGAACTTCGTTGATTAGTTTGTCTCGAATAACATCTCGTGTAACTTTTGTTATTGCTCTTAGCTGTGGTGTACCTACTGGTCTGTTTACTGACCTTCTCAATGCGTGATAAGTTTCTGTGAATGGAAAAATTCCTATTTTTCCATCCCACAACACTTCTCCAGTGGAGCTAATTTGAGTTCTTGCAACAGCTGCTATAAACATTACTTTACCTATAAAATTTTTGTTCCGCACACACCTATATGGTTCTTCCTCTTCCTAAGGGAATAAATAATACCTTTGTGTTTCCCTACTCATGTAGAACCATTTTTCATCGACGTGTACGACATTATACATCAAACTGAACTTTGATAGGTTGTCTACAGTAGGTGGTATTATTTGGGATAGAATAAAGTTGAGTCTTCTTATTTTGTGGTCATGACAAAGTTTTGGTTTAATAGAATTTGTATGTGATCTAATATTACCAGATTTCATCATTCTATAAACTTGTGAATGCCCAATGCCTAATGCACTTGCCATTGCTCTAACTGTGGTCCTCTTTTCAATTAGAACAACATTAAGCAGAGTCATGTCAAAGACTCTTGGTTTCCTACCAACTCTCCCTCTTTTTCTACTATTAACATCAACTATACAATGTGATTTTGCATTGCTGTTTTGGCTGATTCCCAAAGCCTTGCTACTGTTCACCTAGATGTGTTATGTTGCAATGCAATTATTTTTATTATACCCCATGGCAAACGTCTATTCGGTTCTTTAGACAAACAAGTTAATTGCTGTATAATTAACTTTTTGGTCTGAACTATCAATTCCCTCTTGCGACATATTGGTTGTTGCGTTGAAGTTTGTTGTTGGTTTGGTTCAGCTACTGTTTCCTCCTGTGAGATTGATTGACTTTGGCTAATGGGATCCTCTAAAGTCAAACTGACATCTATGTTTCCATAATTTTCACTTGTGTACTCCTCATAAATGTCAAATTTAGAATCTATATTAAGGTTTTCAAAGTAAGAAATAAGTACCTCAATATCAGGATTGATGAATTCCTCTTCTTGATCTTGAACATCATCCATTTGCTTTTTTTGATTATTTGAGCTTTATATTGTTTTCTCACTACCCTCCCCCCCACTAATGTTGTGGTTTATTGTTGGTTTTGTAGAATTGATAAAAGAAATAAGATTGTAGCTCACCTAACAAGCTATTTTACCTTTTTCTTCTTCAATAACAATAATAAAAATATTATAGTCTATAAAGCAAACCACCAGCTACATTGTAGCTCAGTCAATTTTTATTAAGAAGTGTGCACATGCAATTTGTAGCAAGAATAACAGAACAGAGGAAGTATTATCCTATTTCATCCTTTTGCTTGTGTTATTTTTTACTAGGGTAATTTTTCCTATTGTGTACTTTGAATTACTTATGGCTTGCTCTGCAGGGCTCTCTTTATTTTAGATTTCTTTGATCACATTTCTCCTACCCTCAGGAAGAGTTGTAATTGACTTATATGTCTTCTATCCTTGAATTATGCTACACAAGAAGATTTATTGGATGTAATAGTATAATATGATATGACTCGAGCATATACTGATAATCATGATCGAAAACGATATATCCACTTCAAAAATGAGATTTTAACATAACAATGTTCGTTGGTACTTGGTAGGCATAAGCAAAAGGGTTATTCACGCTCAATCATCTATTTTGATTTTGCCAATCCTAATTCTTTGGTTATTCATTTATTCATTTTTGTAGTCTCTTCGTTCTAGTACTAAAATTGTTTTATTTGTCACTTATGCTTCATTTGATGGATTCACTCAAAAATTAAAGTATTTAATTATGTATAATTAAAATTACTAAAGTTAATATCTATTAAATTTACACTGGAATAACTATAAAATACCATTAGATTATTTTTAATTTATAGATTAAAATTAAAATATTATTTATGTTTGTATTAACTTACAAACTTATGACAAATGCATGTATTGATCTTTATATTTAATACTCCGTCTTTAACAAAAATATAGTCATTTGAAAACTTTTTAACTTTGTCTTAATATGCAGTTTAATAAAACATTTTATAATTTAAACATCTAAATATATTAACAGTTTAAAAATTATGTTATTATTTGTATCTTAACTTACAATTAAAAAACAATTGAGAAACCATAAATTATGATTTATTGATAAATAATGCTTAGAAATAAAATGGAGTATAAGTAAAAAAAGTTATACTTCTTCCGTTTCAATTTACTTGCAACGTTTTCTTTTTACGCAGTCTAATACACTAATTCAATCCTTAATATGTCTAATTATATATAGTAAAAAATTATAAAAATTTTATATTAATAATCTTTGCAATGACACGAATTAAACAAAATTTCACTTGATTATGTAATCTATAGATTAAAAATTAATCACAAATCAAAAATGATAAATAAATAGTATTATTTTGTATAATGTTATAAGTAATTTGAAACGGAGTAACTATTAATAACAGTAGTGACAAGCTTCCTTTAACCAGTATTCACTTCTTCACAAGTCAATCAAAACTCAAAAAGTACATTAGTTTACTTCTCCCACCGATTTATATGGAACTCTTTAAGCCATACCCAAAAATTGCAACATGAAGGTGTTTAAAAATTGCCATTTAGAGGGTACTTTGGTAATTCAAGAAAGGAAACGTCAATCAGCAAAAAGACGTTTGTGAAGAGAAAGATTTGATAAGAGAAACAACATCATGTCCAATCTTCATTTTATATTTTCCTTTTAACATAAAATAAAAATTAATAAATAAAGAATTATTTAAGAAAAAATGGATATTAACAATAAATAAAAAATGAGAAAAAATTCTATGGATAAAATAAAAAAAAACGTATGTATAGATGAGATTAAAAAAATTAAATAAAAATAAAAACAATACTACCTCCGTTCCAATTTACTTGCAATATTTATTTTTTTCACGCAGTTTAATAGATTAATTAAATTCTCAAAATCTCAAATTATATATAATAAAAAAATTATAAAAATTGAATATAAAAAATCTTTGCATTGAAACGAATCAAATGAGATCCCGCTTAATTATGATTTAACTTATATATTAAAAACTAATCATAAACTAAAAATGATAAATAAATAATACAATATTTCTAATGTTACAAATAATTTAAAATGAAAAAAAGTACAAAATAAGTATAACCGATCAAAATAACAATAAATACAAAATAACAAACGAGTAGACTAGTAGTACAACTTTTCTCCGTTTCCACCCTATGATCATTTTTTATTTCTTTAACCCTTCTCTTTTCCATTTGCTCAAAATGCCCTAAACTGACCTTCTTCCTCCTCCCTCTCTCCCTTCATCATCTTCCCAGTTCCTTCAGGATTATAACATCAATCAACTTGTTATAATCTTCCATTCTCACCACCAATCCACCATCCTGCAAATCTTATCACCCAAAACAAAAAATATTTATCAAATATTATAATTTTTAAAAATAAAGAAATGAAAAAGCAGATCAGCTACTTTATTAGCTAAGTTACTAGTACTCAACAGTGTACAACTCCAAATTTTACATATACCATCCTAAAATCTAGCTAAAGGCATCCCCAACATCATTATATTCTTCATCATAATATCTATCATATTTTCTCTTCCTTTCAATAAAGTTTTCCTAGAATTGTTCATTTTCAGGTAAAGAAAAAAAATAATAATAAAAATAAAAAGATTCCTTAATTCCCTCAAAATAAACTAAACCCACATCGCATTAAATTCATAAGCTTACTGATCTAAATCTTTACAACATAAAAGATTAAGGAGAGAGAAAAAAAAAAGAATTATATTCATGGATCTCATTCCACCATCTTCATCATCAACTTCAGCGGGTTCTAACAATGGGCAGCTTAGCAGGTATGAGAATCAGAAACGAAGAGACTGGAATACTTTCGGGCAATACCTAAAAAACCACCGTCCTCCAATAACATTACCTCGTTGTAACGAGGCCCACGTGCTTGAATTTTTAAGGTATTTGGATCAGTTTGGAAAGACTAAGGTTCATAATCAGGGTTGCCCTTTTTTCGGGCACCCGAACCCGCCTGCTCCATGTCCATGCTCACTTCGTCAGGCATGGGGATCACTTGATGCTCTCATAGGTCGTCTTAGGGCAGCTTATGAAGAAAACGGAGGCCCACCCGAGAGTAACCCATTCGGAGCTCGTGCAGTCAGACTTTATCTTCGTGAGGTTAGGGATTCGCAGGCTAAGGCTCGAGGTATCAGCTATGAGAAGAAGAAGCGTAAACGGGCTCCACCCACTAGGGAGATGACTTCACCACCACAACTTCACCATCACCACCTCCATGGTGAGTCTAGTTTTAGTGGAAGTTTTTTAACTGGCCTATCTATGGATGATCATCACGGTGGAGGTGATAGTGGTGGTTGTGGAAGTGGAGAAAGGAGTTTCCCATAAATTTATACTTTTTCTGTCCACTACACTTGCTATTGACAGTGACATTTTCTTCGTAATATGTCATATCGGAATGCCAGTGTTTGGAAACAGAGGAAGTATATAAAAGTATGATCCTGTTATGTTTATTATCATGGTAAGTTTAATCGTATTATGTTTACCCTAGCTAGTTGAGGAGTAGTTAGCTACTCCATTATGCTATAGCCTATAGTATAGTAGTATGATCTTATATTGAGTACTATTTTTGATATGTATGATGTGATGATGAACATGATCATGGGACAAATCAATTACATTTGAATGATTTTGGAGTTGGAATTTGATAATCTTGTTACTTTTTTTTTACTCTAAAAAAAAATGTGTGTAGGACTGTAGGTGTGGTTAGTAAGAAAAAAATTTCAAAATTAAATTAAATTAAAGTTTGGAGTTGGGGGAAGATATGCATTGGCTTGTCAAATCATATCACTGTGTGCTTGGAGAAAGGGAGGGGAAATGGAAGAGGGCCTTTTGTGAAGATTTTGTGTCAGATTTGCTTAGCATTTAAGGGTTGTTTTTAAAGTTTTGATTTTTTTTTTGTTTATTTTTGGTTGCATGTTCAACAAATGTGATTTGGCACTTTTTCCTTTTTTCCTTAAGTTTACCATATTGGGTTTACTAGATGTATCCCATGTCAAAACATTCAATTGAGAGAATATTCCAACTACTAGGCATTATGCTTTATATAGTTAATTTTATACTCTAAATTAAGTTGCATTGTTTTTGGTTTGCCTTGTATTTAGTAAATGATGTTTGGGGAACCTAGCTAGGGTTTATGTTTTAAGTAAGTATATCCACTAAGAGGTGATGTTAAATGGCCAATATCCACAAAACTTTGCTAAATTGGCGCTACTAGTCTTAAATTTCTAGACCAATTGAAACTTCATCCCAAGAGACCAACTCAAAATAATTCAAAATGTATCACAATTGATAATAGAAAGAATTTGTGAGTCAAGGAAAGTAATAGTGGATTTAGACTTACTGATACAAAAAATAGTAATGATGTAACAGACTCAAAATTCAAATTTTTAATTCAAATCTCTAATCCTTTGGTTATCTATTTCAAATTATCTTTAATTTCTAAACCTTTTCTGATTTTGTAATTTATTTTAAATATTAAACTTAAAAAAATATTGTTTTGTTTAAAATCTTTTTATAAGCATTAAAATATTATTTTATTATTTTATAGTACGAAAAGTAAAATTTTATTATTATATTCACAGTATTGTAAAACGTTACGTTTTAACTTTCTTTCTTAAACTAACATTACTACTTATTATTTTAACTTTATAACTTTAATTTAATTATTTTATATATAAAAATGAGTCGTAATTTTATTATTAACTTTAAGTATAGTTTAAATAAAATTTTCTAAGTAAACTACATTATTTCATTATCAATTTACCCATTATTTTAAAGTATATTTACTTGTACATACTAAAAAAAATTGATGAACCAAAATCCTTTTTATAGTAATGTTCATCACTTACACAAGTTATCACAATTTCCTTACAAAAGCTAACCTTCTTCTACACTTCAAACTCATACATATTTACTTACACACTCTAACTCTTACATATTCACTTACACACTCTAAATCACTTAGACAAGTTAACCTTTTTCTATACTCCTAAAATATTTTTTCATACAATCTAATGAACTACAATGTTGCCCAAACCCATTATAAATACCCCTTTAGCCATGGGATCACTTACACTACCATCATCAATTCTTTCTTATATTTTCACTTCATTTAAATCTTACTACCTTAATACCTTTATTATTAGTTGAAGAAATTCAAGAAGATGGAGCTTAAAACACTCTTTATTTAGCTAAATCACATCATTATGGAGTATTATTGGGTTATTACTTTGGGTACTTAATGTATTATTATTTTTATAGTTTGGATTTAATTATTTTGGGAGCTTAGAAGATCATCATTATTTTGGGAGTTTGGATTAATTATCTTTGAAGCATTATCTATCTTGGAGGGTCTTATTTCTTATTATTTTCCTAATTAGTACTAAGTACTAATCCTTGGTTCTAGTATGGTATAACTTCTTACCTTACTCTTTTTGTGGAATTTTACATTATATTTACTTTATAATATGCAAAGTATGAAATAAGTTGATATGTTTTTAATAGGAAGTTAGTTTAATGAATTTATGATCAAGATTATATTAAGTATGTGTATGTTAAAAGTATTTTTAGTATGTTAATTTAATAATCTTTGAACAAGTTTAGGAAGTTGGTTGCAAAATTATATTCTAGTGATATTAAGTATGATTTATGTTATAAACTAGTGTTAGTATGTTTATGAGTTAAGTGTTACATTAGAAATGTTATAATTTTTTTATGGTAGAATTTTTATTAATATATTTATGTTAGTCTTCAAACTAGTTTATAAGGTAGTAAGTTATTTTATGAACGTATTTTACTAAGTATGATTATATTAAGAATATTGTTATTATACTTTATTTTGAGATTTAAGTTAATCCTTAAAGTTATACTCCGTAAATTTCCATGTTATTGCGTAAAGTTTTTATTTTTGTAAGTGGTTATGTTAATTATTTAAATCTAGGATTTAGTATGATAAATTAAATTAAGTCATTCTTTTTATGTGAAAAGGGCCCAAAACACTCGTAAGCCATTCGACCACTATCATATAATAATATAAAAAAGTTTGATTTACTAATTTAAATTATTACAACTATTTTTGTGATAATAATAAGATAACAATTTAAAAAGATATTTTTGAGAAATTTTTATATGTTATTAAATATTGAATTGTTTTTCTTGAATACATGAGATTTCATAATAAAAGTACTCCCTTCGTTCTTTTTTTATTTTTCACTTTGGGTTTTTCACACATATTAAGGAAAATAGAATCTTTGGGTTGTAGTGGGTATTATTTTAATTAAATAGAAGTGTGAAGTAATGATTGTATTGAAAGTATGAAGTTGTAGTGGGTATTATTTTAATTAAATAGTAGTGTGAAGTAATGATTGTATTGAAAATATGAAGTTGTAGTGGGTATAATTTTAATTAAATAGTAGTGTGAAGTAATGCTTGTATTGAAAGTATGAGAGAGAAAATAATTATAAATAAAAGAAAAGGGGTAAATTAAAAGAAAAAAGAGGGTTTTAAGGGGTAAAAGTGGGATAAAAACTTTTCAAAATTAGCAAGTATTCTAAAGTGGAAGAACTTATGAAACTACTCGTTATAGTAATGTGGAAGATCAAAAAAGAACTGAGGAAGTAACTTTTAATCACTATTTAGTACAAAATATTTTATTTGCTAACTATTTGACCAAAATTTATGTAAATTGATGTAAAAGTATTTTTAGTAAACTTGCCACACAAACTACGTGTGATATATTTATTTTGTAAAATTACAAGTTTTACTAGTTTTATAATTAGAAATATTGACTTTTCTGAGAATTACAAGTATGACTTGTTTTTTAAACTAGAAATATTGATTTTTGTGAAATTATAAGTTTTATTTGTTTTACAACTACAATGTTGATTTTTGCAAACATAATAAGTTTACTTATATTTCTAAACTTGAAACATTGATTTTTGGTGAACTTATCCAAATGATGCAATTTTAACTTGAATTTTAATTAGAATATTTGAATTTTTTTAAGCGAAAAAATTTTCATTTATTGTAAAGTTGAAAATATTGATTTTGGAAACTTATTTCAAGAGAGATAGATTTTAGTAGCTACTTGTGGAAAATATTAATCTGGAGATTATTGATAGAATATTATATTATTAGAATTTAATGATGAATGTATAAAGACATAAAGGCTAATATTACGTTATGATTTAGAATTTTATTAAATAAAAGAGATTATCACCTAAGTTGGTCAAAGTCAAAGTCAATGTTAAATTGTAGTAATAAAAATGTAATGTACTTGTGTGAATGGATATTGATTGAATGACCTTAATAGTAAGGTAATGTCGAACCATGGACCGGCATGTAAAATCCCAGCGCCCGTGTTGACCGGCACGTAAAATGCGGTGTAAGATAGGGGGTTAGCTACCTATCCTGTAGAGTTCGAGCATGAATTGTACGGTCCTCACATAACCAGACTGTTACATATATCAGGTGTCATATTAATGTGTTTGTTGATCAGTGATAAACTTGATTAGTGTTGACGCTATGATGCATGGTACGGTTATGAGTATTATCCAAATGAACTTACTTAAGTGTTAAGATTACCGAATTGTATAAGTGGCAGTAACGTACTTCTTTCAAGATTAAGAATGATATCTTAATGAGTTAAAAGTATGGAACAAAAAAGAATATGGTAAAAGACTAAAAGTAAACGGTGATGTTAATTAATTATAAGTTCGTGCTAAAATTATTATTTTGTAAATGTAGCATATAATTTTCGTATTTTGAGTTGGATAGGAAGTTATACTCGGCGTTAAGCGCTAACCGAGTCAATCGGCTGTCATCCGTATCATGGATGGCAGTATTTTGCAGGATTTAGTTCAAATTCCGATTCAGGCCGCAGCAATCACTATTTATCGAGAACTTAGCTGCTTTTTGTATTTTTATTGATGACTTGATGATGATGTATTTTTTCCATTTTTTAGCAAATAATATTTCTTATTAGATGTAATATTTACTTTTGTTTTAAACAGTTTCAGTTTTTATGATTTAAAGTTTTTTAACAATTCGATATTTTGAGACTTTCACAATATTCTTATATCAAAACATTATTATTAAATGTTAATTATGTATCGAGATTGCCGTTCCTGTAACAAATGACATTTGAAAAAAGTATTATACTATAGTTAGTAGTTTTAGATTTTAGAATTACGAGATTGGATGTTTCATCCTTGATTTGATATTATTATGACAATTTATTTAGTACTTGTAATTGTTCTCTATGTGAATATGTGTACGGCAAGTTTTGCTTTTCTAGCTTTTCTAATGCATTCTTTGGAGAGAAAAAATTAATCAAGGGGATGGAAGGAGAGGAAATAAATGAAGGGATTGTATTCACTGAACTCTAAACCCACCCCAAAATCGGGTTTTTCTTTTATAGTAACTAGATAGTGTCCGTAATGATGTACGATTTTATTAAATTTTTCATCATCAATTTCATTAGTTTATATAAAATGTTACAACTATCAATAACACATTTCAAAATTTAACACAAATATGTAAAATTATTTTATAAAAGCTTAAACGAAAAAAAAGTTTTTGTCATGAAAAATATAATTGACTCACGTAAAAATAGTAACAACCTAAATCATATTAGAATTACGTATTGCATTTAAGCAACCAATTGTATAACTAACAAAAAAAATTCTAATAAAAGTATATTATGTTTTAACCATCTCAAAATATCTGATATACTAAATAGTACCCATTTAATAAATAAAATAAAAAAGATTTTATAAATAATCGAATATATATATATATATATATATATATATATATATATATATATATATATATATATATTTATATATATATATATATATATATATATATATATATATATTTATATATATATATATATATATATATATATTTATATATATATATATATATATATATATATATATATATATATATATATATATATATATATATATATATATATATATATATGATTTTTTAATACATTAAATGATGTAAGTAATAAAGTCAAAGATAAAAACAATATTCATAAAAACAATAACATCATCATTGAGTGTTGGAGAGAAAATTTTTGTTGAGGTTGTCACACGTAAACAATTTTAAATAGTGATAATGTCAACGGTGATTTATTTTCACTACAAAAAAGGATCAAAATGGCGACAACATGTATCGTCGCCATTTGATAGCTAAATGGTCAAAAAGTTGCCCTGGCGACGAGAATAGAAACGGTCGACTTTTCGTTCGTCGCTAACACAATGTTGGTCGTCATTTCCTCGCCTAATAGTCATGCCATTTTGCGACCACTTAGCGACGAACACGCCATCGCCAAGAACGTACCTGCGACTACAATTCTGTCGCCACATTGGCGACCAACATTCGTAGCCTATTCGTCGCCCGATACGCGACCACGGTTTCGTCGCTATATTGTCGCCATATATATATATATATATATATATATATATATATATATATATATATATATATATATATATATATATATATATATATATATATATATATATATATATATATATATATATATACATATATATATACATATATATATATATACATATATATATATATATATATATATATATATATATATATATATATATATATATATATATATATATATATATATACATATATATATATATACATATATATATATATATATATATATATATATATATATATATATATATATATACATATATATATATATATATATATATATATATATATATATATTTATATATTTATATATATATATATATATATATATATATATATATTTTATATTAAGTGTAATATTTAGATCAAAATATATAATAATAAAACAATTAAAAAAAATAAAAGAATTGGAAATGTTGTACATAAAATTAAAGTTTATTTACAAAGTCACAAAATGTACATATATTTAATCATTTATTTGGAGGAGGGGGTTGATACAAATTGAGATGGGACTGAATGAATTTCAAAAAGAGTTCTCGTTCTCTTTGAATTTTTTCAGTCAGCCTTTGATGAGTCTCATAGGCAGTCTGAGCATTTCTCATTCGTACCGCTTCCCATAATTGATTATTAAACTCCATTTGTCGTGCTTCTAAATCCGCAAACCTTTGTTGAATAATGGCGTCATAATCAGGTTGTCGTTGAACTCGATTAGTGTTGTCTCCATCACTATTGTTGTCGTTGCTAGTCGACAAATTATTCAAGAAAACTTGGTAAAAATAACTTTAAACATGCTCAAGTTATACCATAATTCGAAACTAGATAATAAAACCAGTTAAAAAATAAATTACTCTACAATTCCAAAGTCACTATTTAAATTAAATAAATCTGAAAAATATAACATAAAACATGCTCAAAGTTATACCGTATTTCGAAAATATAAATTACTCCATAATTCGAAAAATGCATAAAAATAACATTAAACATGCTCAAGTTATACCATAATTCGAAAATATTAAAAAAAAACATACAAAACATGACGAAACAAAATAATAACATTAGATCAAAAATAAATTAACCTATAATTCGAAAATTACATTTAAAATTAAAAAAATCTTAAAATTTAAACATGCTCAAAATATACCATAATTCGAAAATATCCAAAAAAAAAGCATACATTATTCAACATAAACATCATGAAATTACATGAAAAAACATGTTGAAGATGACAATATACTCCATAACTTAAAATCAAATGTAAAAAAAAAACCATTCAAACATAATTTATCATCATAATCATCAAGAACATTGAAAAAATTCAAAAAAAATAAACAATAAACACTAACCTTTTAATAAGAAGATGAGAATTTTAGAGTTGAAGATGAGTAGTAACCACAAGAAGATGAGAACGAGATTAAGAGAAAAAAGAAAGTTAATAGAGAATGAGATTAATGGAGGAAAAGAAAGAAAATTTAGAGTTGGAAGATAATGAGGCGTATAGTTTTTTCAGCCGTGGGTAAATGAAGATAGATTTTTACGAAATGAGAAACTAAGGCAAAGAACTGGTTTTATCATGTGGATTTGGCGACCGCATCTTTGGTCGCTGGATCGTCGCCAACTGCAACGATTGGACAGGACGTTTGACTTTTCAAGGTTGGCGACCGACATTCTGTTTGCTGGTTCGTCGCCCGCCTCGGAAATGAAAAAAGTTTTGCGTATTGCAGTAAGCAAAAAAACAGCTGATAGGATATCAGCATTCTACATTTTATTATTATTATTATTATTATTATTATTATTATTATTATTATTATTATTATTATTATTATTATCATTAATATAATTACTATTATTATTATTATTATTATTATTATTATTATTATTATTATTATTATTATTATTATTATTATTATTATTGTTAAGCTTATTATTATTATTATTATTATTATTATTATTATTATTATTATTATTATTATTATTATTATTATTATTATTATTATTATTATTATCATTATTGTAGTTATACATATATTATTGTTGTTATATATATATATATATATATATATATATATATATATATATATATATATATATATATATATATATATATATATATATATATATATATATATATATATATATATATATATATATATATATATATATATATATATATATATATATATATATATATATATATATATATATATTATTGTTGTTGTTATTTTTATTATTATTATTACTACAAAATATTAATAATTTCGGAGGAATATAATAAAATTGTATTAAATATTAAATATTACAAAATATTGAATAATTACATATAAATAATTAAATTACTCTTCATCACTAAAATAGTCGTCGTTTTCAACATCTTCATCTTCGGATTCTTCGTTATCTGACAGTACAAGATCCACATCTTCTTCAGTATCTTCATCATTATCATGCACCTGTTGAACAATTTCGCCAGATGAATCAAGAAGCGGTGTGTGGGAAACATCTTCTTCTTCAATTTCAATACGGTCCCTAATTTCTTCTTGGAAAGCATCATCTTTGGATTCATGTTCTATTTCTTTGTCTAATTTATTTTGTTTGACTTTGCAAACCGCTCTCCAATCTTTTAAATTTTGTCTAGTACTCGGATATGGAAGATAATATACTTGACATGCTTGACTTGCCAACACAAATGGATGATATAAACGATACGAGCGACCCTGATGTATGTCTACTAACTTATATCGTTTATGAATTTTGGTACCGTGGCTATTTCCAGTAGTAGTTGGGTCTTAACACCTCTCAGTGAGACGATGGTCTGTCTTCAGGTTTGTAAGTCGACTAATAATAGACATCTTGGTGTGATTTTTACAACCTTCATATAATGGACTATTTACAGAATTTAATATTTCAAAGAACTGTCGACACTGAGGGTTTGGATATTTGTCAATGTGTACCGATGGTTCATTATCTACTGACACTACATCATACTGTGAGGGAAGAAAGTGATGGTAATTGTCTGGAAACACACTAGCTACTGCATCATGCACCATCTGTGAGTATGGATTTGGATTGTTTGACGATTGCTCTCCCACTACCGCTACATCATCAGATGTTGTTCCTATCTCTGTGTTTTGATGATATTCCCACTCATAGTAATTTTCAACAAACCCCCTTCTCATTAGATGTTCTCTTATTTCATCTGGTTCCTTATAGCAACAATTTTTACACTTTTTACAAGGACATCTAATCTCAGAACTCATGCTTTGTGTACGAGCAAAATCTAAAAACTCTTTCCAACCCTCTCATAAATCTTAAACTAAACTTTTCATTTTTCCGTCGGTTGTACATCCAACTTCTTTCTTGCCTAGAATTCATTTTTAACACCTAAATATAATATAATAATATAATTATTCAACCGATTAGTAAAGTAAGTTAATGACAATAAAAAAATATAAAACAATTCATCAAAATAAAATTAACGACAATCAAAATAAAATATAAAACAATAAAAAAATATAAAAAAACTCAAGTAAATAACAAACGAAATAAAATATGTACTAATTAAATTAAATAAAAAAATAAATCAAATTAACGACAATAAAAATTAAATATAAACAATAACAATAAATAAAACAACTCACGTAAAGATAAAAAACAAGCTAGATAATAGAATAAGAAAATCACTAACCTCTTCTATATGGCGACAAAACGGCGATCACAAATCCATCGCCACATTTTGAAATTCAAATTGAAAAAACATTAGCGAGGAAACGGCGACCACGCACTAAATGTCGCCAACGAATTTTTAAAAAAAAAGGAAAAAATCATACTAGCGACTACTTAGCGACCACCAAACCGTCGCCCTATATAAAAATAAAAATTTATAAAAATACTGTCTTCAGCGGCGACTACTTGGCGACCGACAACCCCGTCGCTAAATATTTTAAAAAAATAAAAAAATTAAATGCGCGTGGCGAAGGAATTGGCGACGACTTTTCCCGTCCCCAATTTGCTTTTCCTTTTTGCGACGATCCTCGCCGTCGCCCGTCCGTCGCCACGAGCGACCAACCCGCCCCCTCGCTATTTTTCCATCGCTATTTCGATACTTATTTGTAGTGTTTAATAATAGTTATAGATAGATTATAGATTACATGCCAGAATGAATATTATTGCCCATTTTCCGAAGGGGTTGAAACCATCATTGTACAACCAAGTTTTAC
This sequence comes from Amaranthus tricolor, assembly GCF_026212465.1. Taxonomy (NCBI): domain Eukaryota; kingdom Viridiplantae; phylum Streptophyta; class Magnoliopsida; order Caryophyllales; family Amaranthaceae; genus Amaranthus; species Amaranthus tricolor. The sequence continues at coordinate 34,129,486 of NC_080047.1, forward strand.
GTTTCTAGTCTCTATTGCCAAGTATGGATACGTAGCGTTGAAAGTTAACCATTTTTGAGCATTAGATGGATGACTGAACTCTCCATCTTCAGAGTGGTGCTTTGGTAGCGTAAAATCTTTGTAATCTTAGACCAAGTGAAAAATAATAAAATGGTTTTCGTGAAGTCTTATAAACATTATTGTTTCTTATTCACCTAGAAGTTTCAAAGATATGACAACCATTTGCATTCACATTGATTTCCCAATATATCATACCCCTGTTACAACAACAATTTATCTTCTCCATGAGTAACCCAAGAGAAGTTATTTGTTTTTTGTGTCATGGAAGCTTTTTGTCACCATATCCTCTTCCAGTGCCAATTTTAATATATAATAAATAAAATATTAGTCGTTATGTTGTTATTTGTGAACAACCAGGCGGCAAAGATGATATCATTGCTAAAAAGTTAAATAATTTTTAAAAACTGTCATACTATGAAAATAAGTAAAAATAACAATTTTAATGGTGGTGATGAAATGGCAAACGAAAAGTGTCATTAATATTGAACAGTACCCGTAGTGTCGCCCTTTCGTAATTCATTCATAAGATAGTCGAATTACGGCTACCCATCGTCTTTTGGTCGTCGCAATTTGGACAAATAAGTTTGGCAGACAATGTAATTTGGACAACAGAATTAGAGCTTTATACGTTGTTGTCTAATATGTTGGATGCACACACATTAACCTTCTTCTTAGTTTTAGGTTTGTGGTGACTACACTTCCAACTAAACCACCACCTTACAGAAAAATAATTTTATATGTTGGCTCGCTTCAACCAAATTCGATTTTGTCACAGATTTTGTTTTCTTTTTTAGGAAATTGTTTGTTGTGAATCTTTATTTATAAATATTCCTTTTCTAGAATGCTACTATAAATACTGTTGATGATCACATAATATCTATCAAAAATTAATTTTACTTTTAATTTATTTGTTTGTAATTTTGTCCTTAGTTTATGTCATAAGGTAGCTTACCTATTATATGTCCCTTTTTAAATGTTGATCTCACAAAAACGTTTACTCGAAATTAAGAAATATTAGATTTTGGTGATTTGAATACACTACAAAAAACTATCAAATTGGCGACAGAAAATTTCGTCGCCATTTGATAGCTAAATGGTCACAAATAGGGTTGGCGACAGGCGGGCGACGGGTTATTTGGTGGTCGCTAATTTCTTCGTCGCTAAACCCCAAATGGACGCCCGTTCGTCGCCCATTTTAAACGAAGACTTGGCGACAAGCAGGCGACGAAATTATCCATCGCCCAAAAGGTACACCTGGCAACAAAAGGGCGACGAACATGACGTCGCTTCTGGCGACAAATTGGCGACCACTAAGCCGTCGCCCGCAGACATGACTGGCGACCAATTATATTTCATAGCCATGCCGTCGCCTTATATTTTATAGTATAATGTGTTCATATTTTAAATTTTTATATATATTAGTTATATGTATTTTATATTTTATGTTTATATTAATTATATATATTTTATATTTTTATATATTTTATATTAGTTATAATTATAAAACAAAAATATAAACACATAAAACAAATATATTAAAATGAAAAAGCTGAAAATATTATATATAAATGTAATATTTAATTACAAATTCACAAAAATTACAAATATTTTTAATCATTCATTGAGGAGGTGGAGGAGGAAATTAAAATGCAATTCAAGGAATTTCATAAATTGTTCTCGTTCTCTTGCTATTTGTTCAGTCATCCTTTGATGATACTCATAGGCTGTCTGAGCATTTCCTCTTCGTATCGCTTCCCATAATTGATTATTAAACTCTATTTGCCGGGCTTCTAAATCCGCAAACCTTTGTTGTATAATGACGTCATAATCAGGTTGTGCAGGCTGAGAAGACGAAATATCCGTTGGCTCGGGAGGATAAATAATCTGAGAGGCGGACCCAACCCCAAAAACCTCTTTGCTTTTTTTGTTTTTTTTATTTGACCCGCTTGCTACGTTTTTTATTGCATCCAACCAAACTTTACTTGGGTCGCGAGTTGGATGCTCTTCCATCAAAGAACGATATTCATCCTTCAATAAAAAATTAAATCAATTACCAATAAACTAAATATTAATTGATACTAAAAATAAATAAATAAACAAGTTTAATAGATTATTACATTAACTTTTTGTGACTTGCTATTTGTCCATTGCGAACAATCTCCTGGGTCATTGTCAAAGACCCCATGCGTTCGTGTAAATATTTCGTAGGCCGTGGGTCTTTGACCTTTTGATTGTTCCTGAAATAATTAAAAAAAACGACTTAAAACTAACAAAAGATAATAAAAAAATTCAATTTAATAATACTTTATTTACAAAATACTCACCAAATCCCACATTGTTTTGGCGTGCGGGATTGAGCCACCTATATGGGTGGCTTCAGCTCTGTCTTTTCCTCCACGTCTGTTGGAGGAATTTCTAGCCGAAACGGCTTTATTATCTGGGCGTTCTCAATCCGCCTTCCATCGCGCCCAGGTCTCATTATCGATGGAAGGAGGTTTAAATTCGGGCTTGCTTTTCAACGTCCTACGCCATTTGAAAAGCATATCCGCATAGCGCTTTGCGGCTTTCTCTTCCCGCGACCTTCGAACAAAATGTTCGAGACGAGGGTCCCATTTGTATTGTTTCTAAATAAATAAATATTCCATCAAATAAATTACTTAAAATAATTTATACATAACAAAGTCTAAAAATAAACAACAAAATAATAATTTTACCTTAAACTCATTAAAATAAAAATCTTTGGTGTGTTTTGTCACACCCTTCCAAGTACTACCTTCGACATCTTGCCTATGATTGAAGGTAGCCCTTATTTTGGATGCGATGGTATTTCCGGATATCGGATTAAATCTTACAATAATTAAGAAAATTAGTAAACATTGAAATTTTAATATTGAAAAAATATTAATGATAATAAGATGATTAAAATATTTACTTGTTTATTATTGGTAGCCATGGAAGATCCGGACGAGGATCGTCTCCATCATCCTCTTCCATATTTTGAACGGAATCACTTGGAGTATTTTCACTACTCCCTTGAACTGGGTTACTGTTATCTTCGTCGTTATTGTCGTCGTGGCTACTCGACAAATTATTCAAGAAATAGTTGCTAGCCCAATCATTTGGGTCGCTGCTCATTTTGCCTATAATATTTATTTCAAATCCTAATATTATTTTCAACAAAAATCAATCTTATCTATACCATAAAATGTCTCAATTTTATCTACGTAATGAATATTTTCATCTCAAACTAAACATTACTACATATACTATTAAAGCAATTCGAAAATTAAATTTAAAAATTACATTAGACTTGCTCAAAAATTCGAAAATTTGAAACAAAAAAAAAATTCGGAACTACATAATAACAACATATTAAAAATAAATTACTCTATAATTTAAAAGTTACATATTAAATAAAAAAATCTAGAAAAAAAATATAACATAAAACATGCTCAAAGTATACCATAATTCATAATTCGAAAATACAAATTACTCCGAAATTCAAAAAACGCATAAAAAAAAATTAAACATGCTCAAGTTATACCATAATTCGAAAATGTTAAAAACATACAAAAAATGATGAAACAATATAATAACAGTAAACATGCTCAAAATATATCATAATCCGAAATTTAAAAAAAAACATACATAATTCAACATGAACATCGTGAAATAACTAGAAAAACATGTTCACGATGACAATGTACTCCATAGCTCGAAATCAAACATAAAAAAAAAAGCATTCAAACATAATTTATCATCATCATCATCAAGAACATTGAAATAATTTAAAAAATAAACAATAAACACTAACCTTTTAATAAGAAGATGAGTTTTTTAGAGTTGAAGATGAGTAGAAATCACAAAATAATGAGCAAAAGATTAAAAGATAAAGGAAAATTAATGGAGAAGGAAAATGAATAAGTATGAAAATGATTAAAAGATTAAAAGATTAAAAGATGAGTAGAAGTTGAAGGAAAATGAAGAAGTATGGAAATGAGGTTTGCGTAGGAAATGAGGTTTGCGTAGGAAATGAGGAATTAGGGCTTCATATGACGTTTTGTCTTCTAAAGTGGGCGACCAACAGGGCGGTAGCTGCGTCGTCGCCCGAACCTCGGGAATGAACAACTTTACTTAGTGCGGTGCTCTGCATGCCACCTCATATGCCTAGCTGTTGCCTCTGAAGCATACAATCTTTGTAATCTGGGCCCTAGGGGAAAATAATGAAATTGTTTCCGCGAAACCTTATCACCCTTACTGTTTCTTTTCCATCTAGAAGTTTCACAAATGTAACAGCAAATTGCATTTGCATTATTCCCCCAATATATCAAACATCCATTAGGACAACAATCTATCTTCTCAACAGGTAATCCAAGAGCAGCTATTTGTTTTTTCGTTTCGTAAAAGTTGTTTACCATCGTATTGTCTTCTGGTAACACTTCATTCAGAATACCACAAATATCATCGTAACACCTCTCAGTGAGATGATGGTTTGTCTTCAGGTTTGTAGGTCGACCAATAATAGACATCTTCGTGTGATTTTTACAACCTTCATACAGAGGACTATTTACAGAATTTAACATCTCAAAAAACTGTTGACACTGTGGGTTTGGATATTCGTCAATGTGTACCGGTGGTTCATTATCTACTGACTCTACATTATGCTGTGAGGGAAAAAAGTGATGGTAATTGTCTGGAAACACACTAGCTACAGCATCATGCACCATCTGTGAGTATGGATTTGGATTGTTTGACGATTGCTCTCCGACTTCCGCTACAACATTAGATGTTGTTCCTATCTCTGTGTTCTGATGATATTCTCACTCATAGTAATTTTCAACAAACCCCCTTCTCATTAGATGTTCCCTTACTTCATCTGCTTCCTTAAAACAACAATTTTTACACTTTTTACAAGGACATCTAATCTCAGAACTCATGCTTTGTGAACGAGCAAAATCTAAAAACTCTTCTAACCCTCTCATAAATCTTAAACTAAACTTTCCATTTTTTCGTCGGTTGTACATCCAACTTATTTCTTGCCTACAACTCATTTTTAACACCTAAATATAATATAATAACATAATTATTCAACTTATCAATAAAGTAAGTTAATGACAATAACAATATATGACAATAATAATATAATGATTCTAATAAAAACTACTAAAGCAAACTAATGTCAATAAAAATAAAATATAAAATAATAAAAAATATAAAAACTCAAGAAAATAACAATAGAAATTAAATAATAAAATTAAATCAAGTAAATATAAAACTCAAGTAAATAACAAAGTAAATAAAATATGTACTAATTCAATAATAAAATTAAATCAAATTAATGACAATAGAAACTAAAAATAAATAATAAAAATAAATAAAACTAAATCATATAAAAAAAAACAAAAAACTCACTAACCTCTTCAAATTCTTTAGCTTCCAATATATACTAATACTACGATACAACAATCGGGTTATTTATAGAATAAAATGGCGAACCCTTCGCCAATTCTGAATTCAAATTCAAATTCATATACATGGCGACCAAAGGGCTACCAAAGAAACTGTCGCCTGCTATTTGAAAAATGGACCGTCAAGTGAAAACAAAACTGGCGACGCATTCGCGAGAAACTCTACCCGTCGCCAACATTTAAAATTACAAACAAAAAGGAAAAAAGAACTTGGCGACTGACGCGCGACGACAGCACCCGTCGCCCAAAACAGGGAAATTTAAAATTAAAAAATTAAAAAGAAATGTCTTCTGTGGCGACGCATGGGCGACCAAGAATCCCGTCGCCAATTTACTTTTTGCCTTGGCGACCAAACCTTCCCTCGCCTATTCGTCGTCAGTTTGCTTTTTGCTTTGGCGACCCATCTTTTGCTCGCCATGTCGTCGCCATTGGGCGACCAACACTTCCCCTCGCCAATTTTCCATCGCTAATTCAAGAGTTTTTTGTAGTGATAATGGTAAGGTAAATAATGAAAATATTTAATATAAGTTATAATTGTTAGTGCAAAATATTTAAGGATCACTTAAATTAAATAAATTTAAAATAATTAAAGATAAATGTGATTCTTTATAAATTAAATATTTTATATTGATTTTATAATTTTTAGTAAATAAAGTATTGAGATTTTACAAAAAAAAAAACATAAGGACAATTATGTTAAACAAATGTAAAAATAAAGGTCAAATATGACTAAAATTATAGTATAAAAACAAAAAAGAATTTTTTTGGAAACAACAAATATAAATATTCAAAATGACAAATAGGAACATTATTTAGAAAGGGATGGAATACCGAACTATCTTATTAAAAATGCTATATATGTTCCCTCGGTGGCTCAGTTTGTTTTTCCCTTTGGAAAACTTTACCTGGGTTTGAGGGAATGTGAAGTCAATTGTACTTCATTTTGAGATAGCTTATTACCTAATTTATTATGATCTTATTTAGGCAGTGAATGAATATTAAATTAGTCTTTTTTGTTTGTTCAAACTAAATTAAGAATATTTCGAACTAGGAAATATGTTTTGAAACGTTGTGATCGTAATAACCCATATGTTGCATGGGATTATTATAGTTTGAATCAATTAAACTTTGAAGAAATATTGTTATATATTGATATTTGGAAATTTACATTTTAAAATCGTTTCATATTTTATTTTATGAACAAGAGCCTTGTACGTTTATACCAATACAAAAATGTTTCTTGCAATTATTTTATTAAAAAAAATTCTCAATGGTTCGATAGAACAAGTGTTTTTTTTCGTGATTCAACATGATACTTGTGTTCCTTAATTCTTGTTAGGAATAAAGTAATGTGTTGGTCACGTATGGTTAACCCTACTAGCATAAGCCCAGAGCTCCACATGTTGTCATCTTTCATTTAAAACATTGCCTTACAAAAACATCGTAATGGTTTACAAGCTCTTAATGCATGTTCCCTTCAATTTATTTTTTAGATTTATTATTAACACTTATTGGAATCAGATCATATCAAAACTATTTATATCAAATTAAAAAGTTTCAGATCAGATCTAATTTGATATTAGATCAAAGCAGATCAAATCAAATCAGACAAGACTAGATCAGATCAGATCATATAGATTGATGCAGATTATATCAAATTAGACCAGTTAATCAAATCAAACTATACCTTTATTATTATTATTATTATTATTATTATTATTATTATTATTATTTGGCAAATAAAGTTTCACCACAAAAAATCCAATAATATAATCAAAACTTGGATTACAGCCTTACTTATTTGTATAGAAGAAAGGAGAGACCAAAAACAAAGCTAAAGCAATAGTATAGCTATAGACTAACAAACTTCTAACTATACCAATCAAACCAGAAAACTATACACAACAATAGAAAACCAAACTTGAAAACAGATGATAGCAACAATAACTGCACCACCTGAGCCAACAAACAACAACAACCAGCCATACCCAATACAACAACAGCAGAGGACACAACAATGACGGCAACAACTGCACTAGCCAACTTGAACATAAAGAAACATACATGAACATCAAAACCAAGTCAATAGCTGAAAAACAACAGGCCTGAAGACATACAAACAGCAGATCAGACATTATCAACCAACTTCTTATCAGACAACATCAGTCAGATTAACCATTGATCATTTTTCTTAGGCTACAAGTAGGATGCTCTACTAATTATTAGAATATTAGAATTATTTAGAATATCTTAGAATATCATAGAATAATATCTCTTTGATTTCTTGCATTATTTTGTATAATCTTTGTGATTATGTAGAATATTAGGAAATATTCAATTTCCTAAATTATAGTGACAATTTTGTATATATTGACATTATCATTAATGAGAAAGGCAACCGAGTCATTCTTACATGGTATCAGAAGCTTCGGTTTTTTTTGATCCCGACTCCCTTTTCTATCTCCTTGTCTTTCTCTTCTTCCTTCTTTTCTTTCACCTTTCTTCTTCATGGCCTCTCCCACCAAAATTCATCCCGCTACTTTGATTACTAACATTAAAACAAGTATTCCCATTCAACTTAATGAAGATGGTTCCAATTTTCATACTTGGGTCACTTTATTCAAGCTTCATTGTCGTGCTCACCTTGTGGAATCTCATATTCTTCCCGATGACTCTTCTAAAGTGTTAGTTCCTAAAGATTCCGATTGGCAACGTCTTGATGACATTGTTAGAACATGGATTTATGGGTCTATTAATCCCTCTCTTCTTCAAACTATAGTTCGTCCCGATGATTGTGCCTTTGATGCTTGGACTCGTCTTGAGAACAATTTTCAAAATAATAAGACATCCCGAATCCTTCATCTTGAATCTCAATTTAATGACATTTCTTTATCCACCTTTTCCAATGTAAAGTCTTATTGCAATGAAATTGAAAGTATTGCCACTTCTCTTAATAATCTTGGTACTTCCATCACCGACAATCGCTTGGCTCTTCAAGTTCTTCATGGGTTAACTTCGGAGTATAAAACTTTTCGGTCTTTGGTTCAACATATGAATCCTATTCCCTCATTTGATACTCTTCGTTCTATGTTGGAATTGGAAGAACGATCTAATCATAAGCATACTTCTCCCGCTCAAGATTCGGCTCTTCTTGCTTCAAACAAAGGTACTTTTTCTGAAAATTCCACTCTGTTTATTAACCGCGGCCCTTCTCACCACCGTGGTGGCCACCGCCACCCTCGTCGTGGTGGCCGGACCCACCGTGGCAGCCACCATGGCTCCACCAGTGGGTATGGACGCTGGCAGCAACCCCATACAAGGCCTACTGCTTCCCATTCATTTCGGCCCAACATACATTATTCTGGCCCAAGTACTTCTCCTTCTTCTTCTTATTATGGGAGACCTTCTTGGGCTGGACATACTTGGGCCCAGCCTGCTGCCCCCTTTCCTACTACACCTTGGGCTCCTCAATTTACAAACAATGGATATTCTGATGGTGTTCTTGGGCCACGTCCGGCACAAAGCTATCACACCGGGACTAATAATTCTTCAAATTTTATTCCTACGGACATCGATCATGCAATGAACAATCTTTCTTTATCTACTCCGGATGAGCGATTTTATATGGATACCGGTGCCACATCCCACATGACTCGTTCTCAAGGTACTCTTTTTCCTTATTTTCCTTTAAAGCATCAATTTAATAATGCTATTGTCGTTGGTAATGGTAATTTAATTCCAGTTCTTGGTCACGGGCATGTTTCTTTTCCTTTTTCCCAAAAATCCCTTTCCCTCAAAAATGTCTTACATGCACCTAAACTTATTAAAAATCTCATTTCCGTTCGAAAATTCACTCATGATAATATGGTTTCCGTTGAATTTGATCCTTTTGGCTTTTCTGTGAAGGATTTGGCCACGGGGAGCATCGTCCTGAGATCTAATAGCACGGGTGATCTTTATCCTTTTCCATCCGCACATGGAGCTACTCCTTCATCCTCAATATCATCAGCTTTTTCCGTTTTTTCCTCTAGTATTTGGCATTCCCGTTTAGGACATCCGGGCAATGCGGTTTTAAATTCTTTGTATTCCTCTAGTTTAATTAAATGTAATAAAGATCCTCATTTTGTTTGTCATTCTTGTCCTTTAGGGAAACACATCCAATTACCTTTTGTTAATTTTATGGCTATGAGTTCTAAACCTTTTGATATTATTCATAGTGATTTATGGACATCTCCTATCTCTAGTCCATCGGGATATAAATATTATGTTTTTTTTCTTGATAATTATACTAATTTTTTGTGGACTTTTCCGTTGTATCGCAAATCTCAAGTTTATGATGTGTTTGTGAATTTTCATACTTTTATTAACACCCAATTTGAGCTTAATATAAAATCTTTCCAATGCGATAACGGGGTGAATTTGACAATAATATGTTTCGTCAATTTTGCACTAGTCAAGGCATTTCACTTCGTTTTTCTTGTCCTTACACATCATCCCAAAATGGCAAATCCGAACGAAAAATTCGATCCATAAATAATATCATTCGCACTCTTTTGTGTCATGCCTCTCTTCCTCCGTCTTTTTGGCCTCACGCCTTAAACACGGCCACTTATCTCCTCAATATTCTTCCTTCTAAACTTCTTGGTAATCTTACTCCCACTCATATTCTATACCGTAAGTCTCCTACATATACTCATCTACGGGTTTTTGGGTGTCTATGTTTTCCCCTTTTTCCTTCTACTACCATTCACAAACTTCAACCTCGATCCGCTCCATGTGTCTTTTTAGGATATCCCTCTTCTCATAGGGGTTACAAGTGCTATGATCTCTCATCCCGTAAAATCATTATATCTCGGCATGTTCTTTTTGATGAGACCATTTTTCCTTTTGCTAAAACACCTTCCTCATCCTCTCCAAACTACCAATTTTTAGATGTTAATATTCCCCTTCATTTGCTTACACCAGCCCATACACCACCTTCTGGGCCTACTTCTTCTCTGAGCCCAACTCATCTATCTCCCTCCCCTACTTCTCCCCCCCCTACTGGGCCTGCCTCACGCAGCCCAGTACCCCTCCAATCCCCTCTTCTCTCTTCCTCACCTACTAGGCCTTCTCTCTGCCAGCCCCTTTTAACTTCTGGGCCTCCTTCTCTGTCAGGCCCAAATACCAATCCTCAATCTCCATCCTCCCTCTCCCTTACTGGGCTTGCCTCACGCAGCCCAGTCTCCATCCAATCCCCTCCTTCTTCTCCCATTGCTATTGGGCCAGCCCAACTCCAGTCTCCCCCAGCCACCGCAAACCAGATCCCCACACCCCAATCCCGTACACATCCTCCTCCCTCCCTTCAACTGGGCCTGCCTCACGCAGCCCAGCCCAACAGCCCCCTTCCTCCCCCATCTTTATTGGGCCTGCCTCACGCAGCCCAATCAACTCCCCTCCTCCTCCCTCATCCACCGGTATAACTACGCGGAGTAAACATGGTATTTTCAAACCCAATCCCAAATACTACTCTCAAGCTTTATCTGTTTCTTTTTCACCTTTACCTACATCTCCTCTACATGCCATTCGTGACCCAAACTGGAAGTTAGCAATGAAAGAAGAGTTTGATGCTTTAATTGAAAATCATACTTGGGATTTGGTGTCGCGTCCTCCTAATGCTAATATCATTCGATCTTTATGGGTATTTCGTGTCAAGACCAAGTCCGATGGCTCTTTTGAGCGATATAAAGCGCGTCTTGTTGGTGATGGTAAATCTCAAAGGGAAGGCATTGATTGTGATGAGACTTTTAGTCCGGTTGTGAAACCTGCTTCTATTCGCATTGTTTTAAGTATTGCTCTTTCCAGGTCTTGGTCTATTCATCAGCTTGATGTTAAGAATGCTTTTTTACATGGTCATTTGAGACTGTTTACATGCATCAGCCTATGGGTTTTCGTGATTCTACTCGTCCTGATCATGTTTGTCTTCTTTGTAAGTCTCTTTATGGTCTCAAACA
>NC_080047.1:34146006-34156006 GCF_026212465.1 Amaranthus tricolor
ATATTATGCCAAAAAGCTCATGTGTCCTTTCGGCTTAGAGTACCAGAAGATTCATGCGTGTCCGAATAATTGTGTGATGTATCGGAATGAAAACGAGAACTTAGAAGAGTGTCTTAGGTGTGGGTTATCGCGCTATAAGCGTAAAGGGGCTCGGGATGCTAAAGGGCCCCCCGGCTAAGGTATTGTGGTATCTTCCAATAATACCTAGATTCAAACGCTTGTTTTCTATAAAGAAAGATGCGTTAAATTTGAGGTGGCATGCAGATAGGGTGAAGAAAGGTCACTTGCTCACACATCCATCTGATTCTTCGGAGTGAAAGAGTATTGATAGGTTGCGTAAGACTTTTGGGGATGAGGTTCGTAATTTAAGGCTCGGACTGTGTACGGATGGAATGAACCCATCCGGCAATCTTAGTTCTCAACATAGTACTTGGCCGGTACTTTTAGTGATCTATAATTTGCCACCTTGGTTGTGTATGAAGCGTAAGTACATTATGCTTTCACTTCTTATCTCGGGTCCTAAACAACCTGGCAATGACATAGATGTATATCTTGCACCTCTCATTGAGGATTTGAGAAAGATGTGGGATGAAGGCGTTTCAGTGTTTGATGCATATGCTAATGAGGAGTTCACCTTGCGTGCAATGCTTTTATGCACCGTTAATGATTTTCCGGCATATGGCAACTTATCGGGGTATAAGAACAAAGGGAAGAAAGCATGCCCAATATGTATCGATGACATGGAATCCACGTGGATTCCTAAGTGCAAACACGTATTCATGCACCATCGAAAGTTCCTCCCACGAGACCACCAATATCGTAAGAAGAAGTTGTTCAACGGGGAGGTTGAGGACCGTGTAGCTCGTCAACCGTTGACCGATTATGAGGTTTATGAACAGGTTAAGGGAGTTGAGACTGTATTTGGTAAAACGGGGCAAGTGCAAGGGGGTGAAGACCAATTATGGAAAAAAGAATCAATCTTTTGAAAGCTTCCATATTGGAGAGATCTACAGGTTAGGCATTATCTTAACGTTATGCATATAGAGAAATATGTATGCGATGCCATACTCGAGACTCTCATGAACATTCCGGGTAAGACAAAGGATGTTAGGGCCGTGCGAGATTGGTTTGAATGTAAGGGTCTTCGTCCGGAGTTGTGGGCACATGTTAAGGTGAGTAAGAAAAGAAATAGAGCTGATGAAGTTGGTGGCAGTAAGAAGAAGATGAGTAATGACAAAGTTTATTTGCCTCCAGCTTGCTACACATTGTCCAAAACAGATAAGCGGACAATTTGTGAGTGTTTGTATGGCATTAAGGTTTCGTCTGGGTACTCATCCAACATGAAGGGATTTGTGAGCCTAAATGGTGAGCTGAAGTTGGGAAGCATGAAATCTCCCGATTTCCATGTAATGATGCAAGTATTCTTACCAATTGCAATCCGTGGAATACTGCTAAAACATGTGAGATATGCTATTACCGAGCTATGTTCATTCTTCAACACAATTTGTAGTAAAGTTCTTGATCCCTTTAAACTTGATGCACTTCAACTCGACGTGATTGTAACTTTATGAAAGTTTGAGATATATTTTCCACCTTCTTTCTTTGACATAATGGTCCATCTTATTGTCCATCTCGTTCGTGAGATCAAGCTTTTGGGTCCAGTTTTTTTAAGGTGGTGTTAGCCTTTTGAAAGACACATGGGTGTTTTACAAAATAAGGTGAGGAATCCAGCACAATCCGAGGGGAGTATGATTCAAGGCACTGTGAGCGATGAGATTAGTAACTTTATAGAAAGCCTATTGGACTTTCCACCTCTAGACATGAAGGAAGACTTGAGGGAAAAGGAACAATTGGCTCCAAATCGATCACACCTCCTCGAGAAAGCCTTCTACAAGCACACTTGTATGTGTTGCATCATATTTCGGAAGTTCATCCTTTTTTGAGTGATCATTTTGATATATTGCGCGCAAAACATTCTTCTAAAGGGGATAGGGCATTGATGCAGTTGCACAACAAGATGTTTATTAATTGGTTTCATAATCGAGTAATATGCGAAGAACTCAAGGGTGTATTCGAAATTGTTAAGTGGTTAGCTTTTGGTCCGCGTGATGATGTCAACAAATATGAGGGTTACGATGTAAATGGCTTCACATTTTGGACTGAGGGTCAAGACAAGAAGTCATCATATCTACAGAATAGTGGGGTTTCTATTTTGGCGTCATCTACATTTTACGCGAGTGCGAAGGATCAAGCGTCGGTTGATGCTAAATTGGTATACTACGGGCGGGTACATGAAATATGGGAGCTTGACTACTCTACTTTCAATATTGGTCTTTTCAAATGTAAGTGGGTAGATAATAATCGACGATGCATAAAAAATGACGACCCTTGTGGATTCACTCTTGTAGACTTAGATCGTTTGCGTGATAGTGAGGAGCCATTCATACTAGCCACACAAGCCAAGCAAGTATTCTACATTGTAGACCCGTCTGATAAAAAATGGTCTATTGTTATACCGAAAAAAAGAAGCATCTCTTGTATAGGTGATGTTGAGGATGAGGAAGAATATGAAGCTTTTGAAGACTCCCCTCCCTTTATTAATCCAAAATCAGTGGATCAAGATGATGTAGATGATGTAGATGTTGCTTATATGCGTGTAGATCACACGGAAGGAATACATTTGAATTAAATGATTCACAAGATATGAATTTAAAGCTTTTTAAAGTTTTTTTGGCACTTGGTTTGTTTTGCATGAAACTTTGCACAGAACACTATTTGTTATATATTATTGTGTTGAATGTATTAGAATTGTAAATCATAGTCATATTCTTAATATTACTTAGCTTATGTTCTAATATATTTCTATTCATACTCTTTCAGGTACTGATATACAATGTATCTATTCAGAGACGAAATTGTCCCCGAGATTGAGACCTCGGATAATGAGCATCGTAATTATGACAGTGAAGAGGACCAAATTGTGAGATACGAGCGTATGGCTGAAGACGCTCCACCAATTGACAATGATTTTGAGACTGAAGACGCCCCATCAATGGATGCTCCCACTACCAGTAAGAAAAGAAAAGAGCGAGGTCCTACGAAAAACCTCAAAGTCACAGAACCCATGCATTTGGAATACAATGCATTGGGTCAACCCTGCGGAAAATGGCGTAGGAAATATGGAAAACAATTGGGCTTATATATCCGCAAGATTTCTATATTGCACGCATGGAACGAGCTTCCAGAGGGTTTGAAGAACTCTCTATGGAATGATACTATGGTAAGCAACTTTACTATTTTTACTCAATTAGTTTCATTTTAAAATTAATTTAATTGACAGTAATAAATATAAATTTTTTTTCTAGAATCTTTTCCACATCGAGAGCGATGAGGACAAGAAGAATGTGTTTCTTTCAGCTGTTGCTGAAAGATTCGGAGATTTCAAATCCAAACTAGTAACTGGCTGGATTACAAAAAGGCGTGCCCGTACGACCAAAAAGGTCAAAACGAGAAACGAAGGTGGAGAGCAATCACCTTTGAAGATGCCCTACGAAATATGGGGTCACATATCGAAGAGGGATTGGGAGGCCTTTGTTGTAAGTATTTCATATTATATTATAGTTTACCAATTTGAATTTACTTCTTTTGATTCAATCATTAAACTAATACATGACATTCGATTTCTATTGATTAATTAGGAAAAGCGTGGTAAAGCTTCTGATTCTGCAAGCAAAAGGAAGTTTTACCATCGCTTGGGCCAGAAAACGTACGATGAGGTCCGAAAAGAGTGGGTGGATGCGGGTTTATACCCCATTCAAAGTTCATCCATGCCCTCATCTATGACTAACTCCGCATCCGTGAATACTCCTGCTGGAGATCGGGTGCGTGATTGGTATTGCGGGCTTCATTCCCGAGATGCAAGTGGTAAATTTACCATTAATAATCCGGGAACGAAGAAGGTTGCTGATGTTGTGGTGAGTTTTGAAATTATTAAGTATATTCTTGATTTTTTTTTATTCTTTGGCTTTGATGTACTTATACTAATTGCTATATATGTCACTTTTTATTTGAACAGATGGGCTGGAAGGAAAAAGAAGCTACGGGGGAGTTCACCTCAAGAGGCAATGTTGACGCATTGTATATGGTCTTAGGGAAAGACCACAGTGGGCGGGTAGTCGGAAAAGGAGGCGTCCGCGTGGGGTTACAGAAGGCATTCGGCAAAGAGTGTGTTGCTACTCAATCCCGAACGACATTGCGGGATGAAGTAGCAACCCTCTAAGCGGAGATTACGAAGGACGTTCTTGCCAAGCTGGCCGTCGTGTTGCAGAAGATGGGAGCACCCATTGTTGACTTGGCAAACCTGATTGTCGAGGATCAGGAAAGTCAACATGGGGATCCTAAAGCTTCGGTCGAGCCAACACCCGAGCCCATTACCCCCGTAGCACCCCAGCTCATTACTAATACCCCTGAAGGGGAAAACCCCACACCGGAGAACATAAACTCCGTTGCTCATAATCCGGAGCCAACTCCGGAGCCAGTGCTACAGGTACATAGTTTTTAAATATATAAGCACTTATTAATTTAAAATGCAACGCGTTTTAATATTTTATTATGATACTTATTATACTAAACGACACAATTTTCAGAAGGAGACTCCTTGTTCTCTTTTGCTGCCTCAGTTAGGTGTTGCTAGTGATGGCAACTTAACTGAGGTTGCATATGGTGTGGCCCAGCCAAACAAAGAGGGCCAAACAGTGCATTCAATGCCTGTTACAAGTGGCCACATCAGTGTGGCCGTGGAAACTATTGTAAAGGGGTTTGAAGATTTCTCACTCCCCGTTCCAATGGCAGCATGGAGCCTTGAGAAACTATCAGACGCCCTAGGTAGTTTCATCAATTGGCCATATGTTTGGGTCCGATTCAATAACATGGTAAGAATCATTTGTACCTTATTTATTTTTATTTTTTTAATTGCATGCTCACACTAATTTAATTGTATAAATTGAAATAGCAAAAGAGTCCAAAGGGATCTTGGAGAGAGGTCGGTTCCTCAGCAAACGTGTCGACTGGGTCAAAGTCGATGCCAAGCACTCTAATTTTGACTGATGAGAAACTAAAAGATCTCTCTCAAGATTACAAATGGCTGCACACTTGTGCCTCTCGCATAAGTGAGGAGGACCCACTCATTCTGACCCTGCTGAAGGAGCAATACTGCTTTTTAGAGAGCCCGTTTGTAATTATTGGTCCTAGTGACATCGGGTAATTTTTGAGAGGAGAGATTCTGAACGTAGCTCTTTTCCATGTCTACATGAGGTGATGTTAATTATCTTACAAGTTAGTCATTGTTGTTTAATTGTTTTAATAACCGAATTACTAACAAAATTTTCTTATTTAAGTTTAGTGCGGCTTACGAGGAGCTAAATCTTGCGAACCTCCAATAAAAATTGGATGGTTTTGTCCAGAGTCGATTTCAGGTAGTAAATGTGTAAATGATCCAGATGACGTCAGAGCATACATTGAGACTGCTTTGACTAATTCCCTTGCATCTAAACACACGTTCATTCTGGCTCCATATGTGGAAGAGTAAGTTTTATTTTTGAAATTGAACTTATCTTTAGATTTTTAAAGTCACCTAATCTCTAATTTGTTGATTTTAAATTTGCGTTTGTAGTTTGCATTTGATAGTTTTGGCCATATGTCCTTTAACGAACACTGTGCACGTCTTCGACTCATTACAAAAACCTCAAAGCCCACCTCGCAACACAAAATTTAAAGCGTTGTTGAATGCGTACGTAATATAAATTATTTTACCAATTTGATTTAAATAAATGTTATATATATATATATATATATATATATATATATATATATATATATATATATATATATATATATATATATATATATATATATATATATATATATATATATATATATATATATATATATATATATATATTGTATTACTTTTCCCATGCGTTTCAGCACAATGAAAAAAGTGCGTGGACAAATGGGATCTACATCCAGAGCCACATTTCCAAAATGGACAGCAATAAAGGTACATGTAGATTCAATTAGGAACGGGAACAGCAACAAGAGGGGGGGGTGAATTGTTGTTGTTACTAGTTTAAGCGTTTTTGCCCTGTTTTTGCGGAATTGAATAAAATAAATAAAGTTTAAACTTAGAGCGAAATAATTAAAAGAGACAAACGATTTTTACGTGGAAACCTTCTGGGCCTAAACAGAAAGAAAAACCACGACCCCTCGAAATTTCTAAATTCTCCACTATGTTTAAGGCAACTCGTTACAATTACATTAAACATCTTACTTCACTCGAAGCGCATCAACTAGGCCAACTCTTCTCTCTCAAATTGCTTCACTCAAAGCAACAAACTTAGCTTCACTAAAAGCTAAACTCCACACTAGCTTCACTCAAAGCTATTCTCTTCTCTAGCTTCACTAGAACCTTTCTAATTCCCCCTAGACTCACCCAAGTCTAGTTACAAAGATTCTCTCAAAAACCCCTTACAAAAGGATAAAAATTCTCTAAAATAAAATCAATGAGTTGCACAAGGAAATATTATAAATTAATTGGCATTTTTAAAACAAAATTTTCTTGTAAAAAATTCTCCCAAAATTACGTATGATTTAATGGCTCATACTAAGGCGAGTTTTGAAGAATAACCGAGTCCACTATTTATAGAGTTAAAATCCCTTATAAAAAGGAATATTCCAACCCATTATTCCTTATCCAAAATAATCATGGGAATAATGTGGATTAAACTATCAGACGGTTATTTCCACAAGACTTGAATAAATCAAGCATACGGTTAAAACAACAATAACCGTTGTTCCCTAATAATAGGTTCTGTTCTCTTAAGCAACAGTTTCTTTAGCAATAGTTCCTGTTCCCATAATAACTGCTGGAACTTTTATGCTATTTATAGAAACGGTTATACTTAATAGGAATGGTTACATGCTAACTAATTATAGGAATGATAACCTATTTTCTAAGATAAAGACCGGTTAAAAATAATAGCAAAGACTTTTTCAACAACAGCTATTTTTACATTTAGCAAACCCAATATTTACTAAATATAGATCCTAAAATAAAGGATCTTTATTTAGAGACTCATACGTAAAGTAATTTTTAGAAAACTTTTTTCCAATTAACTATAATAATTAATAAATGCAACAAATTAATTTAGTTAATACATCAACTAAAAATAATAATCAAAATAATAACCAGAATTTTCAGTGGACGTAAGCTGACTCTAGTTCAGGAACAGTGCGCTGTCTCTAATTTCTAGTTTTGTTAGAACATCCAACTTGGGAACAGTAGACCTGTTATCTCCATTTTACATCCCAAGCGATATACTTCTTCTAACATCTTTCGGATCCTTTTGACACGTACATTTTCATGAACCAAGTCATAGGTACTATCAACGATCATAATCACGACCGGATATCGACCTGCACACAATCTCTAAAAACATATTTGTTTAAATAAAGTGTAGTCATCATCAAAACTCAAGAGGTCCAATGGTACACAAATTCGATTTTATGTGTTTTTAAGCGTTTTTGGCACTTTTGCGCATAAAGTAGCTCAAACTTGGTTTGTTTTGCACGAAACTTGGCACACAACACTATTTGGTATATATTATTGTGTTGAAGTGGTTATAATTGAAAATCATTGTCATATGCTAGAAATTACGTGTTAAGTTGCGAATTTAAGGGTTTTTAACCGTTTTTGGCACGTTTGCGCATAAAGTAGCTCAAACTTGGTTTGTTTTGCACGGAATTTGGCACACACACTATTTGGTATATATTATTGTGTTGAAGTGGTTAGAATTGAAAATCATTGTCATATGCTAGAAATTACGTGTTAAGTTGCGATTTTAAGGATTTTTAACCGTTTTTGGCACGTTTGCGCATAAAGTAGCTCAAACTTGGTTTTTTTGCACGAAACTTGGCACACAACACTATTTGGTTCATATTATTGTGTTGATGTGGTTAGAATTGAAAATCCTAGTCATATGCTAGAAATTACGTGTTAAGTTGCGATTTTAAGGGTTTTTAACCGTTTTTGGCACTTTCGCGCGTGAATTTGAGAAATGAAACTGAATTAATCAATGTTGGATACATTTACACGAGGCCTAGAGTCTTATTTATAGATTTCTATACTCTAACGGCTAAAAACAACCACGTGCAAAACATTTGCACACTTAAAAACATAACAGACAACTAAAATACTCTACAATGCCTTCAAACTAAAACTAGCGACTGGGTGACCTTGGGCTCACTTTTTGAATGACTTCCCATGCTTGGAAATGGACACTTAGAGTCTTGATGGAAAGATCCTTGTATGAAGATTCCATTTCTACTCTAGCTCATGTCCTGGGTGCACAGATTTGGTCTCCACGTGTCGTGCAAGGTGACCTGGTCGGAAGTATTGCTGCTGTGCTGTTCTGATTAGGATCAACAACGTGCTTGTGTTCTAGGCGATTGTATGCACTACCAGCATGGATCTTGGACCTTTATGGCTAGACCTTTGTATAGAGATGACGTCCCCATGAGTGGTTAGGCCCAGATCTCCATGGTCAAGGCTTGGGTCATGCTGCAAGGTGGGCTGGTCAGCGGGCAGGGCTGTTGCTGCTGTTGATGTGTTCTGTTCCTCTGCAGCTGCTGTCTTCCGTTCTTGTTTATTACACAAGTGCGGCTCTCCTTATATAGAGCTATCAACTAACATAATGGCTATATTAGCAAACGCCTAATTAAAATGCACGCGCTATTACATGGGCACTTAAAATAGAAATAGAAAATCATAGTTGCGATTTTAAGGGTTTTTAACCGTGTTTGGCACGTTTGAGCATAAAGTAGCTCAAACTTGGATTGTTTTGCACGAAACTTGGCACACACCACAATTTGGTAGATATTATTGTGTTGAACTGGTTAGAATTGAAAATCATTGTCATATGCTAGAAATTACGTGTTAAGTTGCGATTTTAAGGTTTTTAAGCGTTTTTGGCATGTTTGCGCATAAAGTAGCTCAAACTTGGTTTGTTTTGCACGAAACTGGGCACACAACACTATTTGGTATATATTATTGTGTTGAAGTGGTAATAATTTCAAATCATTGTCATATGCTAGAAATTACATGTTAAGTTGCGATTTTAAGGGTTTTTAAGCGTTTTTGGCACTTTTGCGCATAACGTAGCTCGAACTTAGTTTGTTTTGCACGAAACTTGACACACAACACTATTTGGTATATATATTATTGTGTTGAAGTGGTTAGAATTGAAAATCATTGTCATATGGTAGAAATTAGGTGTTAAATTGCGATTTTAAGGGTTTTTAACCGTTTTTGGCACTTTTGCGCATAAAGTAGCTCAAACTTGGTATGTTTTGCACGAAACTTGGCACACAACACTATTTGGTATAATATTATTGTGTTGAAGTGGTTAGCATTGAAAATCATTGTCGTATGCTAGAAATTACGTGTTAAGTTGTGATTTTATGCGTTTTTAAGCGTTTTTGGCACTTTTGCGCATAAAGTAGCTCAAACTTGGTTATTATTAATTATTGGTAAAATCTAATGTTTATTAATCTTTTAATTTTATATTATATTATAGGTTTTATATGACATTCCAAGGGAAACACACACTCTGAGAAGTGGAGAGATGCGCGAATTAAAAGACAAGATTGTCACGTATCTTGCTAATTTTTATCCTTGATAAATTGTAATTAGTATAGATTTTTAAGGACTTTAATGAATATTATTTTATATATATATATATATATATATATATATATATATATATATATATATATATATATATATATATATATATATATATATATATATATATATATATATATATATATGTACATATCATATTATATTATCGAGAATTTTTTATTACAAAGAGATTATTGGTGATTATTTGTGATTATCATTGGATTATTATTGGATTAATCATTGTTATTACATTCTACATTA